>NW_015171510.1:748058-774521 GCF_001447785.1 Gekko japonicus | reverse complement strand
AAAGATTAGGATAGTATCGATTAATGTTAATGGTCTAAATATACCTCAAAAAAGAAGGAAAATATTCTGTCAGGCGAAAAAACTTAAAACAGACGTGCTATGTATTCAGGAGACCCATATAAAAAAGGAAGATGGAAAGTTACTAGAGTTTAAACGGCTGGGGTCGTGCTTTGTGGCGGCTGATAATTGTAAGAAGAGAGGGGTGGCAACATATGTAAAACCTTCATTGTTCCCGGAGTTGTTGTTCAAATCAGATGACGGTAGAGTATTGATTGTTAAAATTAGAAGACAAAATAAAATGGTGTTAATAGTGAATATTTATGCGCCGAATCAAGGACAGGAAAATTTTTATCAAAATTTGAGGAATATAGTAACTAAATTTTCTGCAGAAGAAATATATATAGTGGGTGATTTTAACGCAGTATTAAATTTAAAAGAAGATAGATTAAATCAAACAAGAGAAGTAGCTAAGTCTAATGAACTTCCGCAAACATTTTTACAGCTGGCTAAGGAGTTAAATCTTATAGATCTTTGGAGGGTCAAAAATGGTAACAAAAAGGACTTTACTTTTTTTTCGTCCCGACATAAATCTTGGTCGAGGATCGACATGGTTTGGGCCTCGAGTTTATTGTTAGCAGATGTTGTAGAGGTGGAGATATTGCCATCAACATTTGCTGATCATAACCCGGTACTTTTGGAAATTTGTGACTCACCTAAACCAGTAAGATGGATGCTGAAAACATGGTTATTGAATAATCAATCATTTGTAGAGGAATGTAAAATAGAATTTGAAGCCTTTTTCAAGCAGAATTTAATACCAGAAACAAGTATTGATATAGTATGGGATGCCTTCAAAGCGTTTGCAAGAGGAAGAATTATAAGACAAGAAATATGGTTGAAAAAGCAAAAGCAAAAGAAATGCAATCAGCTAATTGCACAAATTAAGAAAGAAGAGGTAGATCTGAAAAAGGATCCTCAATCAGTTCGGTTAAGATTCAGAATAGTTAAACTCCAACATCAGTTGAATAGTTTACTGACACAAGAGATGGCGGAAAAAATAAAGTATGCAAGGCAGTATTTTTTTGAGAAAGGGAACAAACCATCGCGGTGGTTAGCATATAGGCTGAAGAAAAATAAAGAAAATAAGCAGATAAAAATGTTGAAAAATGACCAAGGGGTTAATTGTTTTTTGTCAGGAGAGATGCAAAAAATAATAGAGGAATTTTACGAAAAATTATATGAACAAAAAGAACAAGACACACAAATAATTGATACCTTCTTAAATACATATAATAAGAAAAAATTTACAGTAGAACAAAAACACGTTTTAAATGAGCCAATTAAAACATCTGAAATAACAGAAACTATTAAGAGATTAAAGACAAGGAAGACACCAGGACCCGATGGATTATCTGCGGAATTCTATCAGATTTTTAGAAACCAAATTGAAGTCCCTTTGAAATTAGCTATTAAAAACAGTATGGATAATAAGAAGGTACCGAAATCCTGGGAAGAGGCTTTGATTACCTTAATTCCGAAACAGCAAGCCGATTTAACACGGATAAAAAACTATAGACCTATTTCGCTGCTCAACAGTGACTATAAAATATATGCGGCAATACTTGCAAATAGGTTGAAGAAAATATTACGACAAGTCATACATAGTGATCAAGTGGGTTTCTTACCGCAGAGACATTTAAGAAATAACATTAGAACTATCTTAGACGTGCTAGAATTCTACGAAGCCAATCTAGGTAATCAGCTAGCGTTGTTATTTTTAGATGCCGAGAAGGCATTTGATAATGTCAGCTGGGAATTTATATGGAAACAACTTAAACACTGGGACTGTGGAGAGAATTTCCTTAATATGATACAATCAATTTATCAACAAGAAGCGAGAATAACTTTTAATGGATATTTGACTAGGAAGATACAAATTTCTAAAGGGACAAGACAAGGTTGTCCGCTGTCGCCTTTATTGTTTATTTTTGCGATAGAAATGCTTAACGATATTGTGAGGGCAGACCCAGCAATTAAGGGATTAAATATTAAAGGAGAACAGTTTAAAGTCCAAGCTTATGCCGATGACTTAGTATTTGTATTGGAAGATCCTGTAACATCTTTAGTGAACTTGACACAAAGTTTACAAACATATGGTTATGCGGCGGGATTGAAGATAAATTATCAAAAATCGAAAGTTTTAACAAAGAATTGTCCTAAGAGTGTTGAAAAAATGATACAAGATAAAACAGGTTTTGTAATAACCAAGAAGATCAAATATTTAGGTATTTGGATTACAAACAAATGTAGTTCATTATTTAAAGACAATTACAGGAGTACACTATTAGAAGTTAAGAAAGATATGGAAAATTGGAAAGATCTGCAGCTATCCCTGTTAGGTAGGATTGCCACTATTAAAATGGCGATCTTACCGAAGTTAATGTTTCTTTTTCAAACAATACCTATTGTCAGGAATCAGGAGTTTTTTTAAAGAACTGGGAAAGAGAAGTTGCTCCCAGTTTATTTGGCAAGCAAAAAAACCAAGATTTAAGTTACAGTTGTTACAATGTAGGAAGGAGGTAGGGGGTTTTGCTATGCCAGATTGGGAGCTATACTACAAAGCTGCGGCTTTAGTGTGGGTAAGGGAATGGGCAACACTTTCTAACAGTAGACTCCTAAAATTAGAGGGCCATGATCTCCCAATGGGGTGGCATGCTACCTTATGGTATAATAAGGGAAATAAATACTTTGAACGCCACTTTTTGAGAAGATCCCTTATAAAGATTTGGAGGGAGGTCAAATTACAGTATTATAAGAAGATACCGAGATGGGTAGCTCCTATAGAATCGCTAGAAATACCTTCTTTATATATACATGGTAATAGATGTTCGTATGATAATTTACTAGACAACGAGAACAATTTAAAATCAATAGATATTCTGAAAACACAAAAAATAGAATTGACATGGCTTCAGAATATGCAATTAAAATCGAGGTTCAAAGAAGATCAAAAAATCGGTTTTTATGATAAAGCAACAGACATGGATAAGATATGGCTTACATTGGAGGGACAACAGATAAAGAGATTATATAGAATGCTATTGGATGGGAAAACTCAAGAAGAAGTGATATGGGCCAGTTTAAGAATATGGAATAGAGATCTAGGCTATGATATAGAACAGCGTAAATGGTTGAAAATATGGGAGACAAATATAAAAATTACGAGGGCGACTGCATTTAAAGAGAATATTTATAAAGTGGCACATAGGTGGTATATATACCCCTCAAGATTGGCAAAATATTCTAAGACTGCGACAAATAGTTGTTGGAAATGTCGGCAGAATGTTGGCACATACTTCCATATGTGGTGGACGTGTGCCAAGGCTAGAAAATATTGGGAAATGATTAGAAAGATGTTAGAAGAGACTTTGGAAATAACGATAGTTTTAAATCCCGAAATCTTTTTGTTAAATATTGTACCAGAAGTAGGGGGGAAAGATGGGAGGATTTTGTTGCTGCATTGTATAACAGCTGCCAGAATGTGCTATGCTAAATACTGGAAAACAGAGAAAATCCCAGATAAATTCGAAGTGGTTCAGAAATGGTTCGAAGTCGCTGAAATGGACAAACTTTCGAATGCACTAAACGGGAAAGAGGAAGAAACATCGAATAAGAAGTGGGAAAAACTGCTTAAATGGAAAATAAAAGGAATGGGTTAGGAGAAGATCATATATGAAGTAAGAAGAAATACTATGGCTGTATGTTCATCTATGTAATTATGTTTGGATACTCTGTGTAATATATTGTTAGGTGTGGGTGAGGGGAAAAATCAATTAAAAACACTTTAAAAAAAGAGCAACAAAGTTTTATTGCACATGAAAGCTTTACTTTGAATAAAACGTTGTTGGTCTTAAAGGTGCCACTGGACTCAAATTTTGTAATGTGCAAAATGTTGATTGTATTGTAGATCTGGTGTTATTTTATGGGTGATATTTGCAAACTTCTTTATTTTTTTAAATATGGAATCAAAAGATGGAATCAGTAAGCCTTTAAGTGACAGGTAGCATGGTGTAGTGGTTAGACAGCCTAGATCTGGGAGACATGAGTTCAAATCTACACACTGCCATGCAAGGTTCACAGAAGCTCAATGGATGCCCTTTAGCCGGTCACGCTGGATAAAATGGGGACGGAAGGGAGAATTATGTCTGCAAACTTGAGCTTCCTGGAGGAAGGTTGGGGATAAAAATCTGATAGATAGATGCTAGATAGAGGCTAGCATTAGTATGGTTCATATTGCAGAATAGGGGTGAGGCTGAGATTGAAGGAGACTGGCTTTCCTAAGGCCACCCACTGTGTGTGTGGCTGACATGAGAACCAGAGACACTGTGAGCTGTTACGTGATGGTGAAATCATTGTTACTTTTCTTAAACGCTTGAGACATTGACTCAAGAAGTGAGCTGCAGTAACAAGAAATCAGGGAGATAGGGAAGGGTGTTGGCTTAAAGGCCCTGGCTGCTCCTAAAATCCCTGGGGCAAGAAACAAGGAGAAACCTGATGGTGAGTGGTGGTTTGTTTCCTGCCGTCTGGAGAGAGGAAATCAGACAGTTCTGCAGAGGTCTCAGATGCCAGGAACCCCCCTCCCCCTCAGCCTTGTCTTGGGTGTACTTAGTCTGCAAAAAGAAAGACGTGGTACTAAGAATAACATACTTTGCATTCCATGGCTGTCTGCAGGGGAATTTTGACTGGCCTACATGAAAACTATCCAAATGCCCTTCTGGGTCAGAGTCTGGAGACGTTTTCTGGTGGAAACGTTTAATGGAATCTCCATAGCATTCAGCCAAAGAACTGGCAAACTCACCTGAGGTGGCCTCAGCAAGACAAATATATATATTTGGGTGAATCCCCCACTTCGGGTGGCCCACCTGGCATCAACCAGAGCCTTGGCCTTTTCCACTGCAGCTCTCACCGATGCCCGCGGCTGCACCTACTGCCCAGTGTTGCTGGGGAAGGGTGTGTGAGCTGTGCCCAGTGGTGGCACTCTTGGCAGCCTCCCAGCCCAGCTGCTCACTCTGCCCGGAACTGTTGGGGAAATGGCAGGCCGGCCGTGTGGGCAGCTGTGAGTATGGCTGGAGAGGAAGCTTGTGAGCAAGCAGAGAGGAGCAGGGGCAGGAAGAGAGGGCTCTCGGCAGTGGGAAGAGGGGGCCCTGCAAAACCTGGAACGGGTCCTGTAGAAGACAAAGAGGTGGCAAAGGTCATTATGAGAGGAGAAAGGATTGCATCAGGCACATTTAAATGATAGAATCGAGCTAAATAAAATGTTAATCCATGCTATAGGACCATAACATCCTGCAACTGAATGCTGGGGAGAGGGAAGAAGCCCCCACTAGCCCTTTAAGCCATTCCCAACATGATCTCATTGCTTCTCTTCCCTAGAAGTGGCACTACAAGCAATATTTTTTTTGGCTCTACCATGATTAAAATTTGATACATGCGGCAGATTAAATTGGTATAGTAGCTGGACCCAGTTCGTGAGCTACGAGCTGCCTACTTTACAGCATAGGGTGAAATGAAAAGTCCTGTCCCAAGGAGGGTAAAGTCTACAGTATGACAGTAGAACCAAGAACCAAGCCCCATGGCACCCCATGGCTAAGGGAACTCCATTCAGATGAAATGCCATTGACAACTACTCTTTGAGTGTGGTTCTCCAACCAGTTCCCTATCCACTGAACTATCCTAGAGTCCAGTCCACAGTCCTCTAGTTTACCCATCAGAACATCATGGGGAACCCTGTCAAAAGCTTTACTGAAATCCAAGTAAGTAACATCAACAGCATTCCCTCAATTCAGTAAGCTCATCACTCGATCAAAGAAGGAAATGAGGTTGGTCTGGCAGGACCTGTTGGTGACAGATCCGTGCTGACTTACCTGAATCACCAAGTTGTCCTTTAGATGCTCGCAGATCGATCCCTTTAAAATCTGCTTCAGTATCTTCCCTGGGACAGAGGTCAGACTGGCTGGCCTTGTACTATCTTGCACTGTAACATCACTTAGAATTAAACAATGAAATAGAACATGGCTGTTCCTTGGTTCCTTCTTCAAAACTGTGTCTCATGGTAATGGATAGCAAAGGCTCTGGGAGGTGAAAAATCAACAAAGAAGCCTCTATGTCAACAGAGAGACCTCTTAAAATGAACGAGGGGAATTATAGCCCCCAAATGGAATGCACTTCCCACAGAGTGTATCACTCCACCTGGATAACTGTGTCACCCCATCTAACACTTTTCTCAAAGAAGTTTTAATTTGTGACATGCAGGGGTCGTTTCGTAGAAAAAGAGCTAGGGGAACTCATTAGCATAACTCATTAGCATATGCCACACCCCTGACATCACCGGAAGTGTGTCATAAGGCCACACCCCCTGACATCACTGGAAGTGTGTCATAAGGCCACACACCCTGCCCCCAACGGTCCCGGCCGCCGCCGGCCTTGCAGCTCCACTGCCGAGCCCCATGAGGGGCCCGGCGGTGGACCTGCAAGGCCGGCGGGAGTGCAAGGAAGCCCCGCGAAGGCTTGGGGGCGGGGCTTCGTCATGTGCCCCGCCCCCCGTACCTCACCCGGGGGAACTGCGATCCCCCGCGATCCCCCCCAAAATGACCTCTAGTGACATGACAGTTTCCATCTGAAGAACAGGAGATTCTTTTCAGAACAGTAAAAATTCTCATTAAAAAACCAATCCTTTGTTGCTAATGAACGTGCTTAAAGGGAGTAGGAGATGACAATTCCTTCAGCTTGGAGGCTGGGCTATCCCTTATCCTGATGTAACCACTCCCCAGCCACCCTTACCTGCTACATGAGGCCTGGCTGATGTGTGTGTTTGGCCTCACCTGGAAAAGTTGCCACCCCACCCAGAGTGGAAGACTGGTTATGAACCTTGATGCCCCTTGAAGAGTTGCCACAGTTTCTTTGTGTCTGGTCATTACTCCCACAAATAATATCCTGAGATATTAGGCAACCACTGTTATTATTATTCCATTTTACCCCTTCCTCTAAGGAACCAAAGGCAGGTTACATGGTTCTCCCATCTCCCATTTCATCCTCACAAAAAACCCTGTGAGGTAGCTTAAGCTGAGAGTGAGCAGCTGGCTCAAGGTCACCCAGTGAGCTCCAAGGTATCAAGGGAATTTGAACACCAGTCCTAGCTGCTGTACCACATGTTCTGTAGTTCAATACTAAACTGATAATGACATTGTGTATGGTGAACAGCATCATGTTCCCCAGTACAGTGAATCAGGGAACAGAAAGGTGCCACGTGTTCACACAATTATGGTCTGATGTCAACTGATTTCATTATCAGATTGCACATGGTCTCATTCAAAGTAGAGGAACATTTCCATAGCTTCAGATTTTCTAGAAATGTTATGTGTCCAATCTACAAAGGCCCTACTGTTGGCTGCCTTCTTTCTGTTCCTAATTTCCCAGGGCTAAGTTACCTTGGTGAAATCCCCCAGCGCGACTTCACCCATGGAAAGAGCTTGAATGATAACCATAACAATCCAAATAGTCCCCGTGCTTTGCATTCCCTGCCTGTGCTGTCTGGCGTTTTTATTTCTGCCTCCTCGCCTCCTCGTGTTCACACCTGCAGAATCTGCAAGGGAGGGATTGTAAAACATACAAAGGAAAAGTCATTGGCATTCCTCTAGGCCTTGGGTGGCCACTGCAATTCACTGCTCTTTACTATGAAGCCCATATTCCTTCCCAAGGTCAGGAGCAGATGTTTTGTTTGCTTTTAGTGGCTTCTGTAAGAATGGAATGAAAGACCTTTTCATGGCAGGCTGGGCTGTGGTGAGGAAGAAGGAGAGAAGGGGAGTAGGGGCATTCCCACAAAGAAAATGGTATGCACAATATTCAGCAACATCCAAATGCTCCAAGCAACAAAGGAAAACAGATGGAGAAGACCCAGACCACAGACCTAACATTTTAACCCCAGTCATGGAGTGCATCCAGGCAAGAATTTTCAGTGGTATTGCTGCAAGTGAACATTATTTTAGTCTTCCAAAAACAGATGTCAAAATTTTATGATTGCCTAAAAGATCCTAGTCCCACTGAAGCTAAAAACACCATGTCTGACTGAAAGGGATAGCCCAGGTTTCATTTTGACTGGTGTAGTGTGGATCAGAGAATGACTCTGCAGAGCACTAAAATTTGCTTTATAACACATGGTAACCTAGAAATGTGTTCAGAACCTAAAAAAGGTTAGTCAAATGCAAAAGAGGGCCAACAATAAAAGCTTAATATATGAAATATATAAAAAGATACATGTATTTATTAAACAAAGATTTTAAAATTATATATAAGGGCCCAATTACACCTCATGTACAAATAACAAATTATAACAAACAAGGGTTGACAGATTCATGATCCTGTCCCTTGGCTTGTTCCTCACTGTGGTACACCTCCCACTATTTGGCTTGCGTGTTCCTGTTCTTGGCTCTCTTAGTCTGCTGCCCATAGTCCTGGGCTAGACACTGGTAAGGTCTTAATTTTATTCCCTTCTTCCTGTCACATGACCCCAATGTCACATGACTTAATTGCATCCACTGTAAGAAAAAAACTGAGAAGCTGAAGGATCCCAGATTTAGAGGTTGTTTACATGATAATTTTTTATAAATTATACCAATTAAAAAGGGAGGAAGATACAAGTTTAAAGAATCTGTCAGAAGTGTGATAATTTGTGCATAAATCTTTCACTAAAATATTAACCCCTTGTATCCACCATTCAATCGTCTGCTCATTTTGATATCAAAATGCTTGTAAGACACAGTGCCAATTCTACCATTACTTTATTTTTTTGCACAGTCTTTCCCCTTACCATTTTCCAACAAGAAGAATCCTGTTATGTATCTGATTCATGCTCTGGCAAGAGCCTGAAGTTTCTACTAGATTATCCCATGAGTGAACGAAGCTATTAATAAACATTCTTTAGTGGATAAGTCTGTATCTCCAAAATGTGCATTGTATGGGTGTAAAGGAGGAAAAGAGGAAAATGCAGCCTGCCTGATGTAGAGGGATTTGGTGGGGTTATGAGTTCAGAGTTGATGTGACAGGAATATGGGTGTGCATATGTCAGAAATTTTCAGCATACCTAGTGTTATATATTACATGTGGAAGATTCCAGGACTATCTACCAGAGATTGGCTAAGCTTAGAGCTCTAGAACAATAGCCCACCAGGACTCTGGAAGTGACCAATAAGAAACTTATGTTATGTTAATAGCCTATCATTGGAAGTCAAGTGAGTTTAGGGCTGCCAAGCCGCAGCGGGGGATCTGCACATCTTCACAGGATCCCTGCTGCGGGGGACAGCGATATGCGTTGCACCGCCGTCGCCAAGATGTGACGCTACTTTGGGTGTGGGTTTTGCATGCTATTTAAGCAGGGCTGTTGCCCTGGTGAGTCAGTCTTGTTCCTGAAATCACTTAATAAAGTAGAGCTCTTCACTGTAATCCATCTTGAACCCAGTATTTAACACTGGCGATGGTGATGGGATGATGGGATCCTGTTGAGCAAGCCTAGAGCCCATCTGCAGAAGCCGCCGACCAGTTCACTGCAGAAGTCCACCAACCGCAGAGCCTGTCAGCTTCATGGAGACCCAACACTGCAGCCCACCATGTGGACACCTCCGATGAGGACAAAGAGGTCCTGAAAATACATTGCCCAGGCCGCCACAACACTAGCACACCCACCACAGCTCATGCTGGCAAATCCACTTTGACACCATGCGCCAGTTGCAGGGAGCCCCACGTGTCAGAGCTGCAGAAAGGTTGGCCACATCACCCACGCCTGTCATTCAAAGGGAACCTGGAGATGACAATCCGCCCATCAGGAGGCTGTACACGCCACAGAACTGCACACCACTGCTGTGCAGCCAAACCAGGTATTGCACTTGCCCCGAGACGCCACGGGACACCCCCGATAAAATTAAAGTGACTGTTCTAATTGAGGGGGCCTTTGCATGATGGAGCTAGACACTGGGTCCTCCATCTCCATAATTTTGGAGGACACCGTCCATAGGCTCTGCCCTAGAGGGGGCCCTCGCCTCAGCCCAGCCGGTTTTACCCTCCAGGACTTCCAACAGAATGAAGTGGCTGTGAAAGGGGTGGGAAAGTTTTGGGTGCAGTACCGGAATTTTGAAGAACTTTTGGACTTGCTGGTAGTGGGTGGCGGGTGCACGTTTACTAGGATTGGCATGGTTCAAGCCATTGGGGTTCTGGGTCGCAGGGGTACACCAAACTGCCTTAGTAGACTTTCAGCGGGTAAGTGATAAGACCCGGCCATATTTGATGGAATGCTCGGTCACTACACTGGACCTCCCATTTGCCTCCAGCTCAACTCAGAGGTGCAGCCCATAAGGCTGAAGGCCAGGCGCATCCCATTCATGCTGAAGCCAAAAACTGACGAGGAGCTGGATTGGTTGGTGGGCCATGTAGGGACCTAACAGAAGCAGAAGAGATTAGGAAAAGATGGCAAGAATACACAGAAGAACTATACAAGAAAGACCTCGATGTCCTTGACAACCACGACGGTATAATCACTGACCTCGAGCCAGACATCCTGGAATGTGAAGTTAAATGGGCCTTAGAAAGCATTACTAACAACAAAGCTAGTGGAGGTGATGGTATCCCAGCTGAGCTATTCAAAGTCTTAAAAGATGATGCTGTTAAAGGTCTGCACTCAATTTGCCACCAAATTTGGAAAATGCAACAGTGGCCACAGGATTGGAAAAGGTCAGTATACATTCCAATCCCAAAGAAGGGCAATGCCAAGGAATGTTCAAACTATCGCACAATTGCACTCATATCACACGCTAGCAAGGTCATGCTCAAGATCCTACAAGCTAGGCTTCAACAGTACGTGGATAGAGAACTGCCAGAAGTACAAGCTGGGTTTCGAAGAGGTAGAGGAACTAGAGGTCAAATTGCCAACATTTGCTGGATTATGGAGAAAGCAAGAGAGTACCAGAAAAACATCTACTTCTGCTTCATTATGCTAAAGCCTTTGACTGTATGGATCACAACAAACTATAGCAGGTCCTTAAAGAGATGGGAGTACCAGACCACCTCACATGTCTCTTGAGAAACCTGTATAAGGGCCAAGAAGCGACAGTTAGAACCGGATATGGAACAACTGATTGGTTCAGCATAGGAAAAGGAGTACGACAAGGATGTATACTGTCACCTTGCTTATTTAATATATATGCAGAGTACATCATGCGAAATGCTGGCCTGGATGAATCACAAGCGGGAATTAAGATTGCTGGGGAAAAGATCAACAACCTCAGATATGCAGACGATACCACTCTAATGGCAGAAAGTGAAGAGGACCTAAAGAGCCTCTTGCTCAGGGTAAAAGAGGAGAGCGCAAAAGTGGGCTTGAAGCTCAACATCAAAAATACTAAGATCATGGCATCCGGCACCATCGCTCCTTGGCAAATAGAATGGGAAGTCATGGAAGTAGTGACAGGCTTCACGTTCCTGGGATCCCAGATCACCACAGACTGTGACAGCAGCCATGAAATTAAAAGACGCCTGCTCCTTGGGAGGAAAGCGATGGCGAACCTAAACAGCATGATAAAAAGTAGAGACATCACCCTGCCAACAAAAGTCCGCATGGTCAAAGCAATGGTATTCCCAGTAGTCATGTAGGGCTGCGAGAGTTGGACTATAAGGAAAGCCGAGCGCCGAAGAATAGATTCTTTTGAACTATGGTGCTGGAGAAGACTCTTGAGAGTCCCTTGGACGGCAAGAAAATCAAACCAGTCAATCCTAAAAGAAATCAACCCTGACTGTTCCCTGGAAGGCCAGATAATGAAACTGAAGTTCAAATACTTTGGCCACCAAATGAGAAGGGAGCACTCACTGGAGAAGGCCCTGATACTGGGAAAGATTGAAGGTCAAAGAAGACGGGGACAGCAAAGAATGAGATGGTTAGACAGTGTCATAGATGCAACGAACATGAAGTTGAGCAAACTTCAGAGGACGGCAGAAGACTGGAAGGCCTGGCGTGATCTGGTCCATGGGGTCGCGGAGAGTCGGACTCGACTGTGCGACTGAACAACAACAACAACAATATAAATGTTATAAAATGGTGTAAAATGTAAAACTGGCATCAAAATTGTATATAACATAAAACTGTCATGAAAATTCCCTAACAGCAGCAAACAGGAAATGTGTCAAAGAAAACAGGCAAGATGGAAATGGTCTTCCTACCATACATGCACATTAAAAGGAACAAAAGATTACCCACAATCCTTAGAAAAGACTGTAGATATTTTTCACAGTCATGTAGAACTCTGACCATGTTGGAACCAGTTTTTTTTCTTCTTTGAATCTGCAGGCAGTGGAGGTAGTGGCTGAATGAACCCTGAGAGTAGAACTGCTGTAAACATGGTCAAAGGCGTGTTTCTATTATGTCATTTAATGTGTTCGGTGTGCTGCTTCAGAGCTTGCTGCATACGTGGGAACACATATCCGCCTACGTCAAACCCTTAGTGGTTGTTGCAGCTGTCTGCATGTCTGGCTGCCTGCAGTGGGTGTGGTTCCTCTTCCTTTGCACGAAAAATGGGAAGTGGCCATCACAACAAGCCCTAGATACATGCAGTATCATTGCAGACAAGGGAAATGTTCTACGTAACTCCCAGGGCCCTTTCCGTGCATTGAAAGCGTAGGGGGAAGTTGAGCAAGCTTTCCACAGAAAGGAAGCATCCACCCCCCATGCAGAGGGTCCTCCCATGAATCAGAGCTGAATGAAACGGAAGGATGAGAGACAGAGCCCCTGCCACTGAAGATGCAGACTCACAGGAAAGTGATGAGGAATGCAGGAGTCACTGTGAGGTTGCTTTAGATGCACGCTATTCCTGCTTCCTATCTAACTGAGTGGCAGCTGTTTATTTCTAATCTTGATGTATTGTTAACACAGTCATAGACACATGCTTGATGGCTGTCCAGATAGCAGAAAGAAGAATGACAAATAAGAAGAAATCCTCTAGCCTTAGGAATGCAAGATCTCTGGAGATTGAAAGGGCTCTGGAGCCTCAAAAGCTACTTCTGCTTGTTCTGCTCTGACCACGCAGAAATAGCACCTGCCCGGACATGACAACACAATCTAGTGCATAGACAATTGGAAGTGAATCCCAAGCAGTAATTCCAGGGATCCCCAGCAATGCTCCTTCTAAGCGGTGGAGTCTCGTGAGCAAAAATTCTACCTTGTGAGCTACTAGCATTAAAGATGTGAGCGAGCAATTTGGCTGCTGCATAAATTAGTTTGCTCTGGAGCCATCCTTCCTGAGTTAAGACAAGAAATGTGTGAGCTGGAGACTATAAAACTGTGAGCTAGCTCACACTAACTCAGCTTAGAGGGAACACTGATCCCCAGGTCCCACCTGGAGGCTGGCAGCGCTAGGCAGCACCCTCTGGGTGACTTGATACCACCTGATTTGCATGACTCAACTAGGCCTGGCAGCCTGCTGCTGTTCAACAGCAGCCACCCTATGAAAGCCAGTGTGATGTAACAGCTCGCTTCAGATTAGGGTCTGCGAGACCCAGGTTCAGATCCCCATCTTGCAGTGGAAGCTGACTAGGTGATTTTGGACCAGTCTCATACTTTCAGCCTAACCAATCTCACACGATTGTTGAGGAGATGAAAAGGAGGAGAGAATAATGTAAGCTGCTTTGGTCCCCACTGTAGAGAAAGACTGTAATTTTCCTAGGTAGAGGATGTGGGGGAGGGGGGTGGAGATGTAAAGCTGAAAACAGAGAGGCAGATAAAGGTAGGCTGGTTGTTGGGTGGGAAGAAAATAGGGTTGCCAACTCCAGGTTGGGAAATTCCTGGACATTTGAGGGGTGGAGGCTGGGGAGAGTAGGATTTGAGGGGGGGGGAGAGAAAGAATGATGAGGTGGCAGAAAGAGAGAGGAAGTAACATGCATGAAGGAGAGACAGAGAGTAAGAAAAAGGGGGGCAGAAGGGAGACAGAGTGTGAGAGAGGTAGGAGGAGAGGGGAGGAATAGGATAACTGTCCCGCAAGTTTCTTGAGGGTCCCCACTTGTAAAGTCTAATTTGTCCCTATAGCAGACACCTGGTAGCCATCTTGCCACAATTCCCCCCTTCTGCAAAAGCCTTTGTTCTTGCCCAGTTGTAAGTGCTTGTAACTGGAGGGAGAAACATGCTCAGTCTGGTTCTTACCAACAGGTAGTCGCGATTTCCCCACAGTTCCTGACTACCACCACCACTATATTCAAATTTTATGGCAGAGCAAGCACCTAAAACTTACTTAATGTGCTATACAGTTTGTCTCAAACAGAATACAAATAACATGAGCCACATACTTTCAGTCAGAAGATAAGGATGGATGAACCTTGCCCTTGACAATTGCTTATTAAAACAATATATAAAAACATATTCTCTTATATTAATGGATAGTGAAACTGAGTAAGGTTATAAAAATATTTCCTTGCAGATTCTGGTTTCTACTGTTCTTCAGTTCATGCATATAATAATGCCATAGTACATTTAAGCAAACACTAGGATGGGGTGGGGAAATGAGCCCTAGCATAAGGAAAGGCATTGCCTGCCAGGAGTGTCTCTCCTGCAGTAAAGATAAGAGTTCCAAGGGCCTTCTTCCTGAGATTGAAGGGAGACACTGGCTGTGGATGTGAAGTATTAGTAAAATGGAGAAAATACAGAAGTGAAAGCAGTAGAGGTACAGTCAGTGAGATAAACTAATGTATATTAGGAGGGTATTCGGTAGTGCAGCTGTGTCATTGCAAGCAGGGCCTACAGATAATCCAGAGCAGAGAGGTAATACCTTTCTTGCTCATTTCCACACACACACATTATTTGATGTCAGGAGGACCCAAGTTTGCAGTATAAGCTTTCGTGTGCATGCACACTTGTACATTGAACAAAACTGTGTTGGTCTTAAAGGTGCCACTGAACTCAAATTTTGTTCTACTGCTTCAGACCAACACGGCTACCCACCTGAATCCAAAGGACAGAGATTCTAGTTACACACTATCACCCAACTGGGCCAACAGCTGAGAAACCAGCTATCAAGCTAAACTCCCAGGCCCTACAAAAAGCTTCTAGATTAGGTTTGCTCAGTGGTTTGAGATATTAGGAGGTTCACTTTGGTGTACTGCAACTAGCATTGCCAACCTCCAGGTGCAGCCTGGAAATCTCCCAGAATTACAATTGAACTCCAGATATCAGTTCCCCTGAAGAAAATCGCTCCTTTGGAGGGTGGCGTCTATGCTATTATACTACGCTGAAGTACCTCACCTCATCCTCCCCAGGCTCCACCCCCAAAATCTCCAGAAATTTCCCAACCCAGAGCCAGCAACCCTAACTGCAGCTACCTCCGCCCCCCCCCCCCCCAGCCAAGTCTGATGGCTGGACATAATAGTGGCCATTGTCCTCATGAGATTATAGCTTGGAGTCAGGGTGATAACTACTGACAGACAAAAAGCAAACTTGGGTATCAAAGCTATTGGGGTGGGATCCCACAGACCATTCCCACAAATGAAAAGTTTTCTTCATGTAGAACATAATATTTTCATTGCCATCCTCTTGCTGAAGCTCAAAATGCCCCCTGAATTACTGGAAATCGGAAAAAATACCAAGTAGAGAAGAGTTAATTACAAGAATTATGGAAATAAAAGAAATGGATAAATTAAATATGATATTGTTGGCAAAAGATGAAAGTCTATTCAAAAAAAGATGGCACAAACTAGATAATTGGATAGAAGTAAATGTATAAAGAATCTCCGAAGAATGTTATGTATCAGAAATGTTGGCTTTGTTGTTTTTGTTGTAAAATTTGAAAATAAACGTTTTTAAAAAAATGCCCCCTGAATTTGAGCTGCAGTGGGGAGGTAAGAAAATCACACCCTGCAGAAATATTTCTGTTTAAGGAAAATGCTTCTTGGGATCCATCCCGTTGGATTTAGCAGATCCCTTACTGCTGCAATCTGGAAAGTGATAATGAGGCTAAATTGACATTAAACTGATATTATACATGAAGTCATTGCTGCCAGGCTTGCATACAATTTTGTTTCATAGCTCCAGTTATCCCAGGAAACTGCATTCAT
This sequence comes from Gekko japonicus, assembly GCF_001447785.1. Classification (NCBI taxonomy): domain Eukaryota; kingdom Metazoa; phylum Chordata; class Lepidosauria; order Squamata; family Gekkonidae; genus Gekko; species Gekko japonicus. The sequence goes on along the minus strand of NW_015171510.1, from coordinate 758,384 downwards.
ACATTGTGGGTAACCAGAGTTTGTTTTAAACTGGAATTCCTTCACTGCATTCTATAACAAGCTGTTTTTGTCACAATCTTGGCTTTGTGTCAGCTTACAGCAGTGTCTGATGCGGCTTGGTTCTTGAATACAGAAATGGGCTGTGTAAACATTGTTCAAGACTGACCTTGTTTTTCTAACTGGGTGTTAGGTGATATTATGCCAGCCACCAAGGGTGTGTCTTCAAACCGTCCACACTCTGTTTTGTTGTGATAACATTCAAGACGACACGTGTGTGTGTGTGGATCACATTCTCATTATACAGCCTTAACTGGTAAAACAACAATTAAAATAAAAAGCAATACAAATATTAATGTAATTTTTAATATTGCAGAATGGTTAATAGGTGTGGATTATTATGTATTAGACAGTAAATTGTTCTCTATCACCCAGTATATTGCCACTGTTAAGGAAGATCACTATACTAATGTTAATTTATCTAGAGTAAGAGAACAGAAGAGAACTTAATACTAATAATTTAGTATGTGTTAAGTGTCAGGGCTGAACAGTCTATTGCCTTTTTAGAGTATTATGGACAGGATATAATATAATATTGTACAAATCCTTATTAAAATATTCTCCACAGAGATTGAAAAGCTATATAACCTGAAATAGGGTTCTGCAGTACAGCCCAGACTAGCCTAATTTCAGAAGCTAAGCAGGGTTGGCCATGGTCAGTATTTGAATGGGAAACCACCAAGGAAATCTAGGGTCGCTATGTAGAGGTAAAAAGGTAAAGGTAAAGGTTCCCTTGCTCGAAAGCCAGTCAAATCCGACTCTAGGGTTGCGGTGCTAATCTCCGTTTCAAAGCCGAAGAGCTAGCGCTGTCTGGAGACGTTTCCGTGGTCATATGGCCAGCATGACTAAGCACCAAGGTGCACGGAACGCTGTTACCTTCCCACCGAAGTGGTATGTATTTATCTACTTGCAATTTCTTGATTTCGAACTGCTAGGTTGGCAGGAGCTGGAACTAGAGATGGGAGCTCACTCCATCATACGGCACCCGGGTCTCGAACTGCTGAACTACTGACCTTCCACAGCCTGCAGTTCAGTGTCTTAACCACTTGAGCCACCACAGCTCCTTTATGTAGAGGTAGGCAATGGCAAAACACCTCTGAATGTCTCTTACCTTAAAAACCCTATGGCGCTCCATACGTCGGCTGAAACTTGATGACAAAGGAAAAAATACAATGAACAGTGCTAATGTAGACAGGACAATGTGGCAGGTAGGGTTGTGTGGGAGAAACTGTTGTCTATGACTCTGTGTTTATTCAGAAGGCTGGGGTCTACAATGGAAGGTTTCTTTTTGGTATCTGTAGTTTTGGAGAAATGTACAAAGTTGACAATGAACTTCCTCCGTCAGATTCCTTCTCTAACAATGGGGTCATATGGTTCAGGGCAGTGAGCACAGGTTGCAGAAGTCCAACCACAGCAATGTTAGTGCTGCCCAGAAAAGAAAACCCACTGGATCAAGCACCTCTGGGGAGAGGCTGTACTTTTCCTCACGGTAAATGAAATGGAGACTTGTGGCTAACAGACTTATTATGATATAAGGTTTCTGAACTAGGGCTCACTATTAAATGTATTAAGTGTGCAAAGAATGTTCATGCATGCATGTGCACACACAGGTGGGGGGGGGGGAGAGAGATGATATAAACCAGGGAGCTTAAAGGCCATAAAATGCAAGCGGTACCAGCACTGAAATTTTGTCCATTTTTACATTTTTATCTATTAATTTGTTCATTTATTTATTTTTCAGATTTTTATCCTGCCCTTCCTGCAAGTGGCCTCACGGCAAGTCACAACAAAGGATAAAACAATAAAATAATTCAACATAATTCAGCATAATTCAACACAATTCCAGTAAAATCTGACCAATTAATTTAAGAAAGATGGCAATCTCAAAAGATCCTCGATGCTAGGTTTATATTGCCTGCAGGTTCAAGGCTGGCATGTTGACAGATGGAACCAGGTCACCGCCTATGTTGCAGTGATAGCGTGAATGATAGCATGTGCAGTCACAGGCGGGTTTGCCTTCTATACCCATAAATACAAATCTGCCAAACAAGGATTCATCAGATAATGTGGGTTGCCATCAGGTGTTCCCTCTGTGGCAAGATCCCATGCTGTCCAGTAAGCTTCTGAATCCAGAACCCATGTGGTCAAAATCAGTTGCACCTCCCTTCATGACTGGGAGAAGACTGGGTTGTGAAAACTGATGCAGTCATCCCTGCCCGCATGGTTTTGATTCAAGCATCTATGACAATGGCGTAGCAACTTACCACAGGAAAGCAGCTCCCATGTTGCTATTGTTAAGTGTAAATGGGGCCAAAATCTTGCTCTGGTCCTTTGTAGATTGGGTTTCTCTCACTGATCTTCTGAAAAGGTGAACACAGGGCAAAGCACATGCACAAACAATGTGAGTAAAATACCTCACCTCTTAGCCAACATAAAATGTGTATTTAAAGCCCTAGAAAAGTTGAATCAAACACTCCCAAAGATTATCTATTAAGATTATATTACCTCATTTATAGCCAAGTTAACAGAAATGGAAATTAAACTGTTTTTTACTCTGGAGGCAACCAAGAGGAGTGCAGCTGCTAAACAAAGAGATGCATGGCAGCAAAACTGCATAAATGAGGCAGGGATCCATGCTGAAAACACCCAAGAGAACCTGCAAACTCTTTGTGGCTGATGACTTTTTATTACGAACACTGTGAGGCATCTTTAGAAAGATACCTAAATATATTTCATGGTTGTCTGGTTTCACCTTTTGGTACACAATTCTTACAATTCCCCATCCCTTAACCCCACCTTCTGTATGGTTGCGATCACACACGCCTTTAGATCTGACATAGCTGCAAATGCCTGACGGATCTAAAGGGAACAATGAGACAGCAACATCTGGGGAGTGTCCCGCAGTCATTGGCAACCCGTGCTGCTCCACTATGGAAGCGGAATTAAAAGGCACCGGGGAAAGTCAAGTTCTAAACGGGTTCTGATGGGCCACGGATGGACTTTCCCCTGTCTGATTGTGCAAGCACACACTCATGCTGTCGGGATGGTCTGATCAGGCCATCCTGACTCAGTGCCAGTTCCCCCCCCCCCACAGTATGCACATAATTGCATTCGCCATAGGGAACCTTCAGTGCTGAGGTGCGATTCTTCATTTATGCACATGGGTAACAAATGGCAAAAAAAACCGACTCACCCACGGTGCGTCTGATCACATAGTGGCGGGCTGCACCCGCAGCACAAAGGAGATTTGTGATCTCGCAACTGTGGGTCAGATTCCTCTGGAGGGAATAGCCTCGCTTCCCCTCCTCTCCAACTGGTGCATGTGACCGCAACCTATGTGAATTTTCGGTTACCAAAATGTTTTCACAACATGCAGCAATGCAAACAGAAACTAACCAAAGCATCTGCCTGTTCTTGGCAAGCTGGGCAAGAGTTAGACAGCCTGTGGGACTTGTCAGAGTGCCTCTATTAAATACTGAGACAAGGCAGCTCTTTTCATAACAACGTGCTTCTTTATTGAACTTCCGAACCAAAGACACAGGCTCAACAGGAGCCAATTTATACTTGTAAAAACCACGCCCACATTGAACAACAACCAATACCAAGTAGGCAGCCAGAATCCTTCATTTGCATGAACTATATACAATGTCGCTAATGACAGTGCAGCTATTGGGTAATAATCAACAAATATGATTGGCTGTTACCAGTAACACAACACAACCAATAGTCTTGAAGGCTCTTGGAGCCTTGCTGAGACTCAAGCCTCCATTTCTCCTGTTCTTATGAATTGCATCTGGATCAATGCAACAAACCTCCATGATTTGTTTGTATCAGTGAAGTCCTAGGATTTCATATTAGGTGGGCTTGGTCCTTCTGTAAAGCTAATTCCACAATGCAACTGGGTTGGGGCTCTGCTCAAGACAACTGCGGCATCCAAATCAAGGCCCAGGACCAGCAGAAGGGGGTGACATGTGCCTGGCTGTCCCTTATGCTGGATCCTCTTACTCACTGCCTCAGCACAGTGCCCGCTGTGTTAAGGCAGTGAGTAAGAGGATCCAGCTTAAGGATGGAGTTGTAAACGGACTAGTACCAGGAAAATGTTCCGGTGTTCCGGAAAAACCCTTCATGCAAATTCACTGCTAGGCTGAGAGCTCCAACAAAACATTATGGGTGTATTTTCAAAACATGTAATCCACTTTTATCACCCTGGGTGCAAGAGTCCACTGGATAATGTTAACTTTTATGGGGTTACAGGAAAGGGTTTTGTAAGCATTCAGAGAGAGCTACTTCGTTTCCTGTTTCTTTCCCCCTCTTTTGTTTTATTGTAAAATAGAATTGCATAACCAACTCTAAGCATAGGGTACAGGGTGGGTTATATATAATTATAATTTAACCTTCCATCATTATCAGGTCCAAAAGACACTTATTTTCCTTCCACCATCTTCTGTTGCTTGGGTGCCACTATTTTTTCCCTAACCTTCCTGGACAACTGAGGTTGCTGACTCTGTTGAAGAAATGGGCTGACCTACAAATGACGAGCAAGTCTATCTCAGTCATGTGAGTACAGTATTATTTCCCCATCATGTTATGAGAAGGAGAAAAGCTCATAAAGACTAGAGAAACATTACCAGAAAGCTCAAGATGCACCAGTGTATGATACACATTATGAGCAGACTTCCAAAACAACCTCTGTATTAAAATACATGCAAAACTGGTAAAAACAGGGTTGCTTTGAGTGATCCCAATAGTCCAGTAACACAATAACGGAAAGAGAACTATCATTACCATAGTCTCATGCTAAAAAATGAAACGTGAACCAGGAAGTGCTGAAACCCCTCTGTAAGCAAGGTAGGTATGAGTCTAGCCTCTCACAGACCATTTCTGATGAGCTCAAGTGACCTGTCTAGAAATAAAGGCATGACAAATGGATGACTCAGGCAGTCAAAAGATACGACAGCATTAACAGTTGCCTGCGATACCTGCTCCTTAGAGACACTCTGACAAGCTACTTCACTGCCTTCATGACCTTTCTCATTAGCTGCCTGTTAATCAAAAGAGCTCCCTCATGGATCACTGCCTTGACGTGGCGAGGGAGCTTGCATGGTTCGATGAGGCTGTGGGCTATGCCGTGGAGGGCCACCCAGGATGGACAGGCCACAGCAGAGAACTCAGACCAAGTGTGATCCACTGGAGAAGGAAATGGCAACCTACTCCAGTATCTTTGCCAAGAAAGCCCCATGGACAGTAACAAAAGGCTACAAGATATGACTTCGGAAGATGAGCCCCTCAGGTCAGAAGGTGTCCAATATGCTACTGGGGAAGAGCAGAGGGCAAGTACAAGTAACCCCAGAAAGAGTGAAGTGGCTGGGCCAAAGCTGAAAGGACACTCAGCTGTGGATGTGTCTGATGGTGAAAGGAAAGTCCGATACTGCCAAGAACAGTACTGCATAGGAACCTGGAATGCTTTCTAGCATTAGTAACAACAAAGCTAGTGGAGGTGATGGTATCCCAGCTGAGCTATTCAAAGTCTTAAAGATGATGCTGTTAAAGTGCTGCACTCAATTAGCCAGCAAATTTGGAAAACACAACAGTGGCCACAGGATTGGAAAAGGTCAGTATACATTCCAATCCCAAAGAAGAGCAAATCAAACTATTGCACAATTGCACTCATTTCACACGGTAGCAAGGTCATGCTAAATATCCTACAAGCTAGGCTTCAGCAGTATGTGGATAGAGAACTGCTAGAAGTACAAGCTAGGTTTCAAAGAGGTAGAGGAACTAGAGATCAAATTGCCAATATTCACTGGATTATGGAGAAAGCAAGAGAGTACCAGAAAAAGATCTACTTCTGCTTCATTGACTATGCTAAAGCCTCTGATTGTGTGGATCATAACAAACTATGGCAAGTCCTTAAAGAGGAGTACCAGCCCACCTCACACGTCTCTTGAGAAACCTGTATGAGGGTCAAGAAGCGACAGTTAGAACAGGATATGGAACAACTGATTGGTTTAGCATAGGAAAAGTACAACAAGGATGTATATTGTCCCCTTGCTTATTTAATTTATATGCAGAGTACATCATGCGAAATGCTGGCCTGGATGATTCAGAAGCCAGAATTAAGATTGCTGCGGAAAACATCAGCAACCTCAGATCACTCTAATGGCAGAAAATGAAGAGGACCTAAAGAGCCTCTTGTTGAGAATAAAAGAGGAGAGCACAAAAGTTGGCTTGAAACTCAGCATAAAAAAAACTAAGATCATGGCATCCGGCCCCATCACTCCTTGGCAAATAGATGAAGAAGTTGTGGAAGCAATGACAGACTTCATGTTCCTGGGATCCAAGATCACTGCAGATGGTGACTGCAGCCATGAAATTAAAAGATGCCTGCTCCTTGGAAGGAAAGTGACAGCAAACCTTTACAGCATAATACAAAGTAGAGACATCACCCTGCCAACAAAAGTCCGTATGGTCAAAGCAATGGTATTCCCAATAGTACTGTATGGCTGTGAGAGTTGGACTATAAGGAAGGCTGAGTGCCGAAGAATAGATTCATTTGAATTATGGTGCTGGAGAAGATTCTTGAGAGTCCCGTGGACTGCAGGAAGATCAAATCAGTCAATCCTAAAAGAAATCAACCCTGACTGTTCCCTAGAAGGCCAGATACTGAAGCTGAAGCGCAAATACTTTGGCCACCAAATGAGAAGGGAGCACTCACTGGTGAAGACCCTGATGCTGGGAAAGACTGAAGGTCAAAGAAGAAGGGGACGGCAAAGGATGAGATGGTTAGACAGTGTTACCGATGCAACGAACATGAAATTGAGCAAACTCTATAGGACAGTGGAAGACAGGAGGGCCTGGCGTGATGTGGTCCATGGGGTCATGAAGAGTCGCTCGACTGTGTGACTGAACAACAATCAAAAGAGCAATTCTGCCAGAGGTCAGCGGAGGCATACAAGAATAAAAGCACTATCAAGACCCTGTTATCTGTGGCTTTCAAAAATGATTTTAAAATCAAGCATCTGTCTGGCTTTCTCAAATACAGCACCTTTACATATGCCGAGGCAAAAATGACAAGCTGGAACAGCAACTTGAGTCACAAAGATGGAAACCTGTACCACAGGGTTGCTGAAGCTTAGCACCTATTAATTTAGTATCTATCTATCTATCTATCTATCTATCTATCTATCTATCTATCTATCTATCTATCTATCTATCTATCTATCTTCCAATCTCCTCTATTCAAACAGAAAGTGGATTTAGAAATGTAGCGGACATCTCAAAAGACCCATCATTAGTCATTACAAAAATAAAGAGGCTCTAGGATGAACCTGTATTCAGACATCATATGCAAACCAGAGTTTGTTCATGGTAAGCTCAAGCCTAGTTGATTTTTGGTCTTATTCAGCCTTTCCCTCCACCCATGTGTAGAACCATGGCTGAAAACTTCCTGGTTTGATCCAATTTGTGTCTCTAAATTCAGACATCTTCACAAATAATGGGAGGGGGGCATTTTCCAGTAACTGAGACTCTAAACCACAGCTTAACCCTCATTTAGAATCCCTGTCATGGGGGAACAAACTCCAATTTGTTAAGGCAACCAAAGTCAACCATCATGACTAGTTAGATCAAAGACTTCCTAAATTAGGAAGATTTCACTTGTGACTCTGCTCATGCAGGGGAGGAAATGTATGAACCAGGATTGAGCTCATCACAAGCATGATTTTCTCTCTGTCGGACTACAGCATCAAATTGACATGGGGATCTGCTGAGCATGTGGTATTCCTATTCATAATTTCCACATGTGTACTTGGGGGTTATGTGAACAGCCTACACACTTTATGGGCATAGTGCTATTTCTAAGCAAGTGGGGACCCTGGAAAATGAGGGCTCCCTGTTGTGCATATAACACACACACCCAAACACGCGTACAGTTGCTGCGTGCTTACAGGCTCGGTCTAGACCTTCAGAGCAACATGCAGGAGCCAGGACAGCATGGCTTATCCTGCTGCTCCCCCTATGCATTGAATTATTATATGGAAAGGGATTAAGAAGTGCCTTGTGAGAGTTCTGTTCTGAACAGCATCTGTTCACTGGGCAGGTAAAGAACACGGGGTTAGAGTTAGCCCATAAAGTTTTCTGAAATCAAACAGAACAAGAGTCCAGTTGCCAAAGCAAAGAAATGCAGCTGGTCAGGGTAATACAGGGAGCACAGATCATTAAATACAAATGGTTAATTACCAAATTTAACTAGAAAGTAAGGCATGTACTTATGCCCTGGAGAAACTGGTTATGTTGATTTCCTCTTAAAGAGAAAGCTCCTGACAGCTCATCCTTCCAAGAAATATTTAAAAACTTGTAACACATGCTAATTCACACATCCAATGGTTCTCATGGCCATCAATTCACTGGGTGGCCTTCGGCAAGTCACTGTCTTGCAACTTCAGCCCCACCCCCACCCCCATCTGGGATACAATAATAATGCATTGGGCCCTACACATTGTGTAGTTCACAGAATGGCTATCTCCCCATGGGCCTGCAGAAAGCTACTGTTGAGGGTGGGGGTATAAAGAGGAGCAGCAGCTGGTGAGGAAATTGGCAGAAATCACAGGCTCCTCTCTTGCACAAGCTGGTCTGTGAATGTAGCAAGAAATCCCGCAAGAGGTTTCTGCCATTTCCCCCTTCCTGATTGCAGCAGTCCACACTACACTTCACTAGGTTTGCAAGGGTCCCTTGACCCTCAGGAGCAGCTTTCACTGGGTACAGTAGTTTGCAGGGGGAGAGATCCAACCCATGAATGCTTTCCATTCAAACCCTAAAATACTAGTCTGCCATACAGATTTTCTGTAAGGATTTATTTGAAATACTTTGAGCACTTCTGACAAATTCTATAGACTCATATTATTAAGAAGATAACTATCTCAGCCATTTTTAATTATTCATCATATGGACAGATTATTTTTGGAGCATATTAGTAATCAACCTAATAATGGTTCACAAGTTGCCTTTTGGGGGGGTTGGAAGTTTGTACTGGCCTTGTTCAAAACACAGTCAAATAGCAATGGAGAAGGCCCACATGGCCAAGCCATCTTTTTTCCCTATTCAAAAGGAGCACAAAAATCTCCACAAAGGTTACTAGAACAACTTGCCAGGTATAGTAAGAAATAAGGAAAAAGAAAAAAGCCAAGTATACGTGAAGAAACAGAAGAATCAAGAAATGGGGAGCATGAGAGAGGCAAAGGAGAATTCTGGCACCAGAAGAACTGAATTGACACATGGAGTCTCTGCTCAACAATATGGAGAAGCTTGCCAAATGAATGGGAAAGTTGATTATGGCCCCGGTCACACGGAGGATTTGCCACGCGAAAGGCACGAATGTCAGGCGGATTTTCGGGGTGCGATCACACCGCAACATCTGGGAAGCGTAGCGCACCCATGACATCCCGCCGAAGATGCGCAGTAAAAAAGTACCATGGAAAGTGCACTAGTATCCGGAAAACGCGGGGCAGGGGCGGGCGTCTGATCGCTGGAGCACTAGTATCCCTTGGCATCCGGCGCCTGTCCACATCCCGTCAGAAACCGGATGTTTTTCGTAAGCGCATGCGCACAAACACGTAACTGAAAGCAGTGCTGTTCCGCAGAACTGCACATGCGCACAAATGTAAAATGCTTGCTGCGCCGCTTCTTTGCCACGCTGCAGCATCGCCGTGTGATCGCCAGCTAACAGCCTAAGCGCGGAGACTTGGGGGACCGTGTGATCGGGCTACCACGCTTTATTTTGCTCCGGGGCGAACAGCCACGCCTCCCCCCCCCCGCGTTATCTGGCCCATGTGACTGGGGCATATAGTTGCTTAGTCTCTTGAAGATACAATAGCTGTCTACTCCCTTTCACTTCCCATAATGCTGAGTGTTGAGAATGAGTGGAGACATGTTCCTAGTTGGTGGAACATGCCTCAGATGCCTCTGAGTTTGGATGCCTCTGAAGTGATCACTTGACAAGATGGAGAAATCATCTCAGTGGATGCCACTGCAGTTTCTAACCACCACTGGCCCCTGCCACACGGCAGGGAAAACACAGGGGAAAGTGCGGCTTTTAAAAGCCGCACCAAAGTTGAGACGCCGCGGCGGGATCCCACGGATCCCCTGAGCCACGGTGCGTCGCTCCCCGGCACGATCAGATGCCGGGGAGGAAGAGTCAGATGGGAGGGGGAGGCTGCCGAACTGCGCATGCTTGAGCATGCGCAGTACGGCCGGGGGGCGGGGGGGGCGGGG
>NW_015171510.1:719783-747976 GCF_001447785.1 Gekko japonicus | reverse complement strand
GGGACGGGCAGGCAACGATTCCCAGATGTTGCCGTGGGATCGTGCCAGTTTGCTCCGCCCCCGTTCCGTCCCGCTCCCGGCCCAAAACCCCTTGTGTGAACAGGGCCACTGTTTTCAACTTAAATGTGCACATAATCATTTGTATGAAGAGGAATGAATTCCCAAGACTGTACATTCTCCCCTTGAGTCAAGTCTTTCTTATGAGGGTGGTAGGTCCATTTGGATTTTTGTTCTTGTTACATCCCCATTTGTCCCGCCCCTTTAACGAAGACTTAATGGGGTGCTATTCACCAGGTGATTTTTTTTTTTTACCTCTGTGCCTTGAAAAGCTTCAGTGGCCCATTTCCACACATTAAGCCTCCGATAAAGAGTTAGGACTTTTTTCATGTTGGCATCCCTAATCCCTATGGGGGGGGGTCAACAGTGGGAGGGCTTCTAATGTCCTGGCCCCACTGGTGGACCTCCTGATGGCACTGGTATTTCTGGCCACTGTGGGATACAGAGTGTTGGACTGGATGGGCCTTTGGCCTGATCCAACATTGGCATCTCTTATGTTCTTATGTTCTTATGTTCCATTGAAATCTATGATTCTGAATGAGGGTGTCACATGACCCTTCAGTGGGTGATCTGCAAATCTTGAGAGGCATTCAAAACTTTTTTTTGGTAAGCCTCTTTGGGTCTCTTGATGGAGGAAAGTAGCCTAAACATTTTAAAAATAAATAAATTTGATGACAATGTTGTATACATGGTGAATGGTAGTGGACAAAGCAGTAAGAACCACTGATTTAAGGAGCCAGTTTGTAAGAATTTCTTTGGCCAATCCTTTTCTTTCAGAACTTTCAAACCTAATATTTTCATTTCACAACAGGCAGAAATTTAAGTGGCACCACTTGTCCCCATTCTTCCCACTCCAGCTAGAACTGATGCTGAGGCTTGTAAACCTGGAAAGCCATATTGGCCAAGATACTTGTAATTATCAGGGGCACACAGAATTGCCTGGAGATCCGTGCTGTAGTTTTAAATTCCTAATGAAGCAGAAGACTCAGCAGCCGTAATATTTCCCACCCATTCTGTCGTCCTTTTGTCCCACTCTGCTCCCTGCCTCATGCATGAGACACCTGGAATACTGACGGTCATAGCAAACAGCGTCTAGGTTTCCATTTTCTTGATGTGTGTAAAGCTCCAGCACAGAATTCCAGAAAATGCTCTGGTCAGGACTAAAAATCAGGGTTAGTTTGTTTTTTCACAATCCCACAACATGATACAGCCTTAACTACCACAGCACATTACCCTGTTCTTCTTCGTCTATTATTGTATATCCTGAAATGATTTTTGAGGACACAGGAACCTAGACAAAGCCTGTGCTGATGCATGAAAGGCAAATAATTACCTTTGCAGTGTGTGTGTGGAATTACCTCCCTGAGACAGTGGTGGATGAGCCCTGGACATGCATGTCTGGAAACATTGCTTTTGGTTCATGTCCCACTGCATCCCCTGAGGTGAGTTACTCGGGACCTGGCAAAGTAAGTTTAGGCTGCAGCCTGCAGCAGATGGGTGGGCCTGGCTGCTACACATATCTTGGCTGAGAAAGAGAAGAGAAGGTGGGTGTGACACACAACTAATAATTGTCTGCTCACACCTTCTTTTGCCAGGTGATAGCAGCTGGCAGCCCAGGAGCAGTGGAGAATGATGTTGGTGAGCACCTGAGGATTCTATATAGCAAACAGAAACATAGCTGGCAAAGAAACTTGGACAAATATTTGTGAATTATCAATGGGTTGTACACCAAAGTTGGAAGTGATGTTGGCACTTTGAAAGAGACAGGTCCTGCCATTTTTCTAGGCCCAGACAGAGTGCAAGATTGCATCCTGGAGATCCATGCAGGAATTCGAAATTCCTCTTTGAGGCAGGAGATCAGGCAACCGTGGCTTCTGTTAACCATTCCACCTTGATCCTTTCATCCAAACCCATACTCAATATTTTGCCCCACAGAGGCAGCCTCCTAAATCCAGAGATTGATATACAGTGGTATTTCAATAGTAGAGTCCTGGAAGCAGAAGAAACTGCTCCAGGGATGATGAGGCAGCTTTGGAAGGCCAGCTGAAATCAAGGAAGAGGAAATGTATCTGTGTCCTCTGCAAATACAAATAAATAAAAATAAAAGGAGTGAGACAGAGACAGGTGGATCACAGTATGCTGGAGATTTTCAAAAGGCTGTCCAGGGCCATAGCCAGGGTGGAGTTGCTGGGTGTGCTGCACTCATCCTTCTGTTCTATGAGTTCTGCAAAGAACAGGGAGTTGGCCCCAGCGGGAAAGCTCACAGCAGGAGCTGGCAGAGTGGATACTTCCCTGCTTCCCCAGCAGCCAGCTGTTTGCCTTGACAGCCCTCTCTGAGGGTCAAGGGACCATGAACAAAATGTACGATAGTATGCAGGACTGAAACAGCAAAAAGAATATGGAATAATGTGAAACAAGAGCTAGTGCAGCATAGTGGGTAAGAGTGTTGGACAAAGGCCTGAGAGACCCAAGTTCTAATCCCCACTCTGCCATGGAAGCGACGCATACTCAGCCTAATTTACCTTCCAGGGTTGTTGTGAGGATGAAATGGAGGAGGGGAGAACTCTGGATTGGATCTAACCAAGTTTTCTGCAGGTCACAAGGGAAGGCGGGGCTCCCTTTAACCAACAACAACAAAAAAGGTTATACTGGGGATTATGGGATCTGCATGTACAAAAGTCACATGGGACAGGGGGTATAGTAAAGCAGAACTAAGTGAGATGGAGTGAAAAAGTTGGCTGGATCCAACCTATGTATGCTGCCCTGAGCTCCTTGGAGGAAGGGTGGGATAAAAAGTACAACATAAATAAATTTCTAATTTTTCTCCATGTATGCATGCAAAAAAAAAAATGTCAGCATGGAAAGACATGGCATGGACACAACACAGATGGGGAGAGGCAAATATCCAAGATCAGCTGCTTAAGGATTGATATCATAAAAGATGCTGGAAGTAAAGGCTCTTTCTAGATCACTTTCCACATTCGTTGTGCCCAAGAAGATGAACAGAAGAATGGCAACTGTCCATGGTGAGTAAAAGGAACCTTCATATTCAGAAGGAGTAAACCTCTGAAACCTAGTGCTAGGAGGTAGCAAAACCCTTGACCTCTAGGTTCTGTTTGTTGGCCCTCCAGGGCTACTGGTTTGCGACTGTGTGAAACAGAATGCTGGACTAGATGGACTACTGGTCTGATCTGGCAGGTCTCTTCTGTTCTTATGATCAAAGGCTTTTCTTGTTTCTGCAACATCCTTTCTCAGCAGCTGTGGAACTTAAGTGATGTGCTGTCAGAAGTAAAAGAATATTCATAGGGGGAAGATTCTTAGATCTACAAAGGAAGTCAATAATCAAAGAAGGAATATTAAAAACCACTTTAAACGAAATAACCTTGAAAGCCAGAGTTTTCCTTCTCTGCCACATTTTTCTTTTTAAAAAAATACAACTGTTGATTTGATTGTTTTGGCCAGTAAAAATTACCATGTTAGAATCTTAGAAATACATTTTGCCTGTGGGTCTGGCCAAGAATGAATCAAGTGCAAAGTACAGATGTGGTATGATGTAGGGTAGGTATTTTCTTCAGCACCAAAGGCCCCATTGGAAAAGAGGATTTTTTTCTGTTGATTTGCATTTTTGGTTTCATGATTAATACAGGTCACAGATTATTTGGAAGGAAAGAGCTTGAGGAAACACCAAGTCAGGGGTCATTTTGTAGAAAAAGAGCTAGGGGAACTCATTAGCATAACCATTAGCATATGCCACACCCCCTGACATCAGGAGCCCGGCGGTGGACCTGCAAGGCCAGCGGGAGTGTGAGGAAGCCCCGCCAAGGCCCTCCCTGGCCCCCGGCAGGCAGGGGTGGGGAGAGGCAGGGAGGAAGCAACTTACCCTCCCTCTTCTCCTGCCTCCTCCTGGCTGAATGAGGGCTGGAAGCGGGGCAGCCGGAAGCAGGGGGCGGGGCTTTGTCATGTGCCCCGCCCCCCTGCACCTCGCCCGGGGGAACTGTGTTCCCCCGCGTTCCCCCCGAAATGACCTCTGACAAGACTGATTTGAATAAGCATCCAGGGAGAAAAGATGGTGACTTTGTCTTAAGCTGAAAGGAGTAACATACTTTGAGGTACCAGAAATCTCCCCCCCCTTCCCGGCAATGCCTTGTGAAGATCTAAAGGCGGAAATAATGAACTTGTCTTAAAATGAGAGGATCAAGTGAGATGGTGGTCACATGCGCGAGAATGTTGGGGAGAAGCGAGGCTATTTCCCCCGGAGGAATTTGACCCACAGTTGCTTGATCACACAGTCTTTTGAAGTTGCGGGGGCAGCCCACCACTGCGTGATCAGGGTTTGGGGTTTTTTTGCTGTTTGTTCCTGATGCACTTAAACAGGGAATCAATGATTCACATCTCAGCACTGAGGGCTCCCTATGGAGTGTGCAATGATGTGCATACTGAGAAGGCAGACACGGCAGAGTCAGGATGGCCTGATCAGACCATCCCGATGCCATGAGAGCACGCTGCAGCGATCAGACAGGGGAAAGTCTGTCCATGGCCCATAGCAACCCGTTTGCTACCAGACTTTCCCTGGTGTCTTTTTACTCTGCTTCTGCGGCAGAGCAAAACAGTTTGCCGATGGGTGTGGGGTGCTTCCCAGATGTTCGTGTCTGATTGCGCCCTTTAAATCTGCCCGGCGTTCACGCCTATGGCATGGCTAATTGTGTGTGTGATTGCGCCCTGAGATTCCTTAAAGTTTGCTTATATAATACTAGGAATAAGGCCCGTTGTGGAAATAAATACAATGAGCTCTAGAAAGAGGCTCTGGACGGGTGCCCTGGCCTTGGGCACTCAGTATCAATTTGCTGTGGTGACCTCAGCAGAGTATAATGACTCAGAGCCTACCATTTTCTCCAGGGGAACTGATCTCTGCCACCTGAAGAGCAATTTTAATTCTGAGTGATCTCCAGCCCTCACCTGGAGAATGGAAGCAATAGTTCCCCAGGAGGAAATGGCTGGTTTGGAGCGTGGAGTCTATGGCATTGTACCTGTCTGAGGTCCCACCCCTCCACAAACCCCAACCTCTCCAGGCTCCATCCCTCAAATCTCCAGGAATTTCCCAATGTGGAGTTGGCAACCCTATCTCCTTCCCAGCCAGCCGTCAATCTACTGCTATCTGCCCCTAGTCTCTACCATCTGGAGAGCAGTTTTAATTCCGAGTGATATCCAGCCCTCACCTGGAGATTGGCAGCAATGATTCCCCAGGAGGAAAAGTACAGTCTTTCTCCACAGTGGAGACTAAAGCAGCTCACGTTGTTCTCCTCTACCCCTTTTGATGTGCACTACAACCCTGCAAGGTAGGTTAGGCTGAAAGTCTGTGACTGGTCCGAAATCACCCATTCAACTTCCACAGCAAGAACCTGGGTCTAGCAGACCCTGTTCTGAAGTGCTAACTGCTATGCCTAGGGTAGCCAACCTCCAGGTGGAGCCTGAAGATCACTGTGTATCACAACTGAACTCCAGACAACAGATCTCTGCCCCCCCCTGGAGAAAATAACTGCTTTGGAGGGTGGGCTCTATGGCATTCTATTCAGCTGAGGCCTCTCCCCTCCCCAAATCCTGGCTTCCTTAGACTTCACCACAGAATATCTAGGAATTTCTCAACCTGGAGCTGGCAACAACATTATGATCACTGCTTCCTTAGACTTCACCACAGAATATCTAGGAATTTCTCAACCTGGAGCTGGCAACAACATTATGATCACTGCTTCCTTAGACTTCACCACAGAATATCTAGGAATTTCTCAACCTGGAGCTGGCAACAACATTATGATCACTGCTTCCTTAGACTTCACCACAGAATATCCAGGAATTTGTCAACCTGGAGCTGGCAACCCTAGTCAGGACAGGCCCCAATGAGTTCCCCACAAAGGCCTGGCAGAACCAAGCTTGGTTGCCTAGCAACAGTCACTGTGGGAAAAGTTAGTCCCATAAGACAAGTGTCTTCCTCAGGAGAGACAACCGTTTTGATAGTTAATTCTGTGAGGGAAGAGTGTCTAGGCTGGCAGTGGGTGGGGGAGAGGAGTGGACCCAGCCCCCAGTCAGTGGGAGAGCTGGAAATGGTCAATACGTAAGGGAATTATATATATAGGATTACAATTGGGAGACCAGCAAGGACCTGCAGTGTATCTCTTTTTCCACTGTATCCCTCCCCATACTATTTCCTCTTTGCCTTCTCCTAGCAGCCCCCATATCCTACTCCTTTCCCCTGCTTCCTTCTCTCCTTCCCACCCACCAGCCAACCTATTATCTGCCCCCCATCTTCAGCTATATTTGTTATTTATTTACTTCATTTATATCTCACTTTCTCCCCAATGGTGACCCAAAGCAGCTTACATCATTCTCGTGTCCTCTTTTTTATCTTCACAACAACCCTGTGTGGTAGGTTAGGCTGGGAATGTGTAACTGGCCCAAGGTCACCCAGTGAGCTTCAATAGCAGAGTAAGGGTTTGACCATGGGTCTCCCAGATCCTAGTCTGAAACTCTAACCACAAAACCACCGTGGCTTTTGTGAGATGGCTACCATTGAATATGGCAACCCTAAACAATAGCAAGCAGCAGGGCCTGGGTGTGCCAGGGAAGTTGTGTAATAGCCCAGCGGTTGCTGCTGGTCCTGGTCCTGATGAGTCCTCCCTCAGAGGGCAAAACATCCCTGGAAAGGGCCTTGCCTCCTCCCCCTGCCTTTTACTGACAGAAACCAAGGTTTAAAGCCTGGCAATTAGCGTTACTAACTGTGAGTTAGGAAATTCCTGGAGATTTGGGGGTGGAACGTCAGGAGGGCAGGGTTTGGGGAGCGGAGAGGAGGAACCTCAGTGGGGTACAATGCCATAGAGTCCACCCTCATGTGCAGCCATTTCCTCCAGGGGAACTGATCTCTGTAGTCTGGCAATCAATTCTAATTCTGGGAGTTCTCCAGCCCCCACCTGGAACAGAATCATTTGTACATGCCAAGCTCATCACACCATGAAGAATTCTAACACTGGGCCCATAGAGTTGCTAATGTTCCTCTGCTGGCCATGCTGATAAAAGTCATTTCAGGCCCCGGTCACACAGGCCAGATAACACAGCAGGGAGGTGTGGCTGTTCGCCCCAGAGCAAAATAAAGTGCAGTAGCCTGATCACATGGTCCCCCGAGTTTCCGTGCTTAAGCTGTTAGCTGGTGATCACATGGCGATGCTGCAGAGTGGCAAAGAAGCAGCGTGGCGTGATCGTACAAACATTTTGCGTTTGTGCGCATGTGTAGTTCCGCGGTGCAGCATTGCTTTCAGTTTTGTGTTTGTGCACATGCGCTTACGAAAAACATCCAGTTTGTGACGGGACGTGGACGGGCGCCGGATGCCGCGGGATACTAGCGCTCCCGCGATCAGACGCCCGCCTGTGCCATGCATTTTCTGGATACTAGTGCACTTTCCTTGGTACTTTTTAACTCTGCATCTTCGGCGGGATGCCACGGGTTGGCCACGGGTGCGCTACGCTTCCCAGATGTTGCGGTGTGATTGCGCCCCAAAAATCTGCTCGACATTCGTGCCTTTCGCGTGGCAAATTCTCTGGGTGACTGGGGCCTCAGTACAATAAAGGGATGCAGGTGTTTTCCCCCTTCATTCTAACAAACAAACAAACAAACAAAAAGAGAGACTGGGGCATGCCTTCTTACTGGACAGTGTAGTGGACTGGAGTAAACAGCAAAACTCTGTTGGGGAGAGGCTGTGGCTGACTGGTGGAGCCTCTGCTCTGCATGCTGGAAGGGCCCCCTGCTGTTGTCCAGCTGTGCTCACAACTCCTTGCTTTCTGTGCTTCATGTGGCACTTGTGGCCTGGAGCCTCCTCACATGATGGAGGTTTGTAGGTGCCAGATATACACTGTGGGGGGTATAAATCACTACAGCTATAGATGCTGTTACCTTTCAGCAGGGGAATCATCTGAAACCTACTCTGGGCCTACTAACACAAAAGCTGTTGGCATCGAAATGGACCTGTGGCACTTTGAGTCAGCCATTCCTAGCATACTAGTATGAAGCAAATTTCAAACGCGCATTCTTGCAGTTAAAAAAACATACCATGTAAAGGAACAAATGATCATGCTGAATGTCAGCAGGGAGATCAGCAGCCCCTGTCTGGGCAGCTGGCACTTCCTTCATTCACCATCTGGATAGCTGGCACCACGTTTCACTTAGCACTGTTATTTACGGCAGCTGCATGCCTTTCATACATGAACTGGGCATTATTCAGTGGCAGTCACCATGTCAAACAGAATTAAATCTACACACCCATTATTATTCCTTCTTTTCCCCACCTCCAGCCAAGCAGCCCATATGGCCAGCCTTCTGTTTCCACCAGATCATCCTTCATGCCTACAATACACACACACAGTCGCACTGACCCTTCTGTTTCTTTGTACACGTGCAGCAATACCAGCAAAGAGAAGGCAGAAATACCCAAGATCAAGCATTCAAAAGGCTCCATACATCATCAAAGGCCTATGATTCACCTCCCAGTCATTTGCCTGGGGCAGTTGAAGGCTATTTTCTCTCTCAAACTTCTTTCTCTTGTCTGGAAATTCCCCTCCTGATTCAAGCACAATAATTGGTGGGTGTGTCAAAGAGGAGACAGATGCTGCTTATTTTTTTATGGCTGCTTCCTTTTTATTCTCTCCCCCAACCGCTCATCAAATTACGAGGTTTTGCTTGCACCAAGTACAAGGGCCAGGCAAATTTCCTTCAGGGAGGGTATGAAAAGCAAGGGGTGGTGTTCAGTCTACATTTTAAATGATTATTATGGATGTTGAAATAGTGTCTTGACGTTCTAGCTGAAATCCTGGCCCGCACCGTGTCAGGGATAAAATGCATACATCAAAATTTTGATTTAAAAAAAAATCTCTCCCCCCCCCCTTTTGATCTCTTCTTCACTAACTGTCTTTACAGTCACTCTTTTCCTCCCCATTTCCACTTTTTTATTTCTCTCTCCAAATGAATGCTTTGCTCCATCTTGGCTTACAGAAGTGCTGTTTGTGGGGAGCAGCCATATGATGTCATCATTCATCCTGCTTCTGTGCCATCCCCCCCCCTTTGCTATGATCATTCCCAAATCTAGTATGGTATGATCTTTCTGGAAAGATCACAGACAAAGCAACTTTCAACACCATGTAGATGGGAAGGTGTGTACTTTTTCAGCCATATCAGTGCTATTTTCTCTACCTCAGCCCCCCTGCAGCTGCTATCCCCCCACCAGAGGGCTTTTCTGGCCTTTCTTTGTGGGGGGGGGATCAGGAATTGCTAGATCACTGTACTGTTATAATGTTTTAACAATCTAATGACACAATCTTCTAGTTCCAAGCTTTCTTTGCCCCCCCAAAAAGCAAGACTAGCCCTTTTCCTTGCATAGTTATATGGGGAAGGATGCAGGGCCGGCCCAAGGTTGTCCTGCGCTCTAGGCCATAATTGTGCCATTTATACCATAGCTCTAGGCGAGTGGATGCCAACCTCCCGGCGGGGCCTGGAGACCATCTGGCGCACTTTCGCTTTCCGCCCTGCTCTGGCTGCCCGCCCCAGAGAGGCGCACTGGAAGGGGGAAGCACGCCAGTCTCGGGCCCTACGCCAGGCAGGCAGGTAGGCCAGCCGGAGCCCCTCACCTCCCCCACCCCCCCCCGGGGCTACCTGTGGACTCTGTGGTGGCAGAGGCAATCAGCGCCGACTGGAGGGAGGGACAAGCTGGGCAGGCTGGTGCGCTCGCTGCAGCTCCTGGCTCCAGGGCTCAGCGGCTGCTCCTGCTGGTGAAAGTCCCGGCCACTCGCTCGCTCCATGCCTCTCCTCTATAATGGGGCTGAGGGCAGCGCTCCCCGGGCCCGGCGGGGCCTGTGGCGAGGCAGGCAGAGGCACCATCCAGAGCGTGGTGGGAGGGCAAACAATCACACTTCCACATTGCGTGTGATTGCTCCCGGGGCAGCCTCGGACTGAACCATCGCCTGCACGCCTGTTTGTTTGCCCTCCCGCCGCGCTGTGGATGGTGCCTCTGCCTGCCTCGCCATGGGCCCCACTGGGCCTGGGCAGTCCTCCCCTCAGCCCCCTTCCCCCCCTTCTTGCCCCGGCCGGGCTGCGGGCGACGAGAGGCCGCTGGGGATTCCCGCGGCCGCCGGGCGTTTAACACGCGGGATTTCCTGCTCAGGGGTGCTGATTGGGCGGGCGGCCTTGCGGAAAGGCTCCCTGCCTGCCTGCCTCGCCACAGGCCCCGCCGGGCCCAGGCAGCGCTCCCCTCGGCCCCCTTTCCCCCACCCTTCTTGCCCCAGCCGGGCTGCGGGCCGACGAGAGGCTGCCGGCGGCCACCCCTGCCTCTCCTCCCGCACCCTAACAACCAGCTCGTGCTCTAGGCTAAGGCCTAGTTCGCCTAGCGGGCAAGCCGGCCCTGGAAGGATGCATTTACCCTTATAACTCCACACTGAAAAGGGCTAGCAACTTACTTGGTTGAAAAATTAAAGCTAGGAAATAGCAGGTTGTGGTAATACATCATTATAACATAACAGAAATGGTGTTACAGGGGGTTGAGGCAAGAAAATGCAAGGAAACTGCTGTGGAGATGGTCCACTGCCACTGTGAATGCCTCTTCATTTTCAGTAGCAATGAGAGCGGCACAGAGAATTGTTTCTGCAGTGGCCTTATGCTACCACATTGTGTTTCCCTCTTCCCTTTGCCTTCACCTCTTTACCTCTCACTGTTGCCCTTTATAGGGATACAGTTGTTGTTCAACATTGTGGAAGAATGGGTTGGTGTATACCCATTGTACAGAGGAGGAAATTATGTCACTTTCTTTACATGGAGGAACATGTGGCAGCCAAACAGTGCACCAGATTTTTCCTGTGCAAATTCCTCCTGTGCCTTCAATGCAAAACTAGAGCTATGGTATAAATGGCACAATTATGGCCACAAATTCATCCATCACTTTAGAAAGTTCTGAAACCTAATCTCCCAATAGCAATCATTGAGAGACGAGTGCTGCTAAACCCAAGACAAAAACTTAGGGGAATGTCTCAATAACCAGTGCACACATGTAGGGCTGCCAAGCCGCGGCGGGGGATCCGTGCGTCTTCACAGGATCCCTGCCGCGGGGGACAGCAATACGTGTTGCACCACCATCACCAGGATGTGGTGCTACGCGTCGCTCTGGCAATGGGACTCCAAACAGCCCCGTTGCCAGAGCGACGCATAGCGTCACATCCTGGCGACGGCGATGCAACGCGTATCGCTGTTCCCCGCGGCAGGGATCCTGTGAAGATGCATGGATTCCCCGCCGCAGCTTGGCAGCCCTAACACACGGGCAATGATGACTTGGTGTAATTTGGAATAGCAGCAAGCAGACCTCAGCCTTTGAACCTTTTGCTCCCAGGTGTCCTCTCCCATAATAATATCAGCACAGGTCTTGCCAGTTTACAGAGGACTGAAGTGGGTGCAGTAGGAGGGCAGATGATTAGGATCCATGAGTCACACTGCCTAGCCGATTGCAACAGAGATGATATTTAAAAGACTCTGGTGTGGCAGCAGCGGTGGTGAAGAAATTGGGTTTTTCCCCGATTGTTCCTACATCTGCCATGGATTGGTAAATTCAGCTTGACTCCACCTAGAAGTCTGCCATGATGAATTTGCCCCATGCCTTTTACAGCCAAAAGCACTCATAGGATTCCACTTGTGAGCTTTTTGTGCAGGCCAGTCTCCTTGCTCCCTAGGCTGGTTGGGCCCAGTTGGGGATGTCCAGTTGCTAACTCTGGGCTGGGAAATTCCTGGAGATTTTTTTGGGGGGGGATAGATTAAGATTGCCGGGGAAAACATCAACAACCTCAGATATGCAGACGATACCACTCTAATGGCAGAAAGTGAAGAGGACCTAAAGAGCCTCTTGATCAGGGTAAAAGAGGAGAGCGCAAAAGTGGGCTTGAAACTCAGCATAAAAAAAAACTGACCATGGTATCCGGCCCCATCACTCCTTGGCAAATAGAAGAAGTAGTCGTGGAAGCAGTGACAGACTTCACGTTCCTGGGATCCCAGATCACCGCAGACGGTGACTGCAGCCATGAAATTAAAAGATGCCTGCTCCTTGGGAGGCAAGTGATGGCGAACCTAGACAGCATAATAAAAAGTAGAGACATCACCCTGCCAACAAAAGTCCGTATGGTCAAAGCGATGGTATTTCCAGTAGTCATGTATGGCTGTGAGAGTTGGACCATAAGGAAGGCCGAGCAGCGAAGAATAAATTCTTTTGAACTATGGTGATGGAGAAGACTCTTGAAAGAGTCCCTTGGACTGCAAGAAGATCAAATCAGTCAATCCTAAAAGAAATCAACCCTGAATGTTCCCTGGAAGGCCAGATACTGCAGTTGAAGCTCAAATACTTTGGCCACCAAATGAGAAGGGAGCACTCACTGGAGAAGACCCTGATGCTGGGAAAGATCGAAGGTCAAAGAAGACAGGGACGGCAAAGGATGAGATGGTTAGACAGTGTCATAGATGCAACGAACATGAAATTGAGCAAACTCTATAGGACAGCGGAAGACAGGAGGGCCTGGCGTGGTGTGGTCCAAGGGATCGCGAAGAGTCGGACTTGACTGTGCCACTGAACAACAAAAAAGATCCTGGGGAGGATGGGTTTTGGGGGAGAAGAGAGACCTCAAGGGGGTATAATGCCAGAGAGTCCGCCTTCCAAAGCAGCCATTTTCTCCAGGGGAACTGACGTCTGTACTCTGGAGATCAGTTGTAATTCTGTGAGATCTCCAGGCCTCTCCTGTAGACTGACAGCCCTATGGGGATGCCTCAGGACAGTTAGACAGGCTGTTGGCCATAATGACTAATCCACTCAATGGTGTTAAATTGTGTCTGTGTTTTAATATGTCAGATTTTTGGTCACTTTTAATTAGCTTGTTTTATTGTTAACCACTTTGAACAAGGAGACAAAGTGAGGCAGAAATATAGTAAATAAATACATGTTTCAAGTATCCCCCCCCCTTTTGATTGCACGCAGTGTACTCAGGCACACACTGACCCATTAATTGCTCTCTGTGTCCTTTGAAAAGATAACTAATAGCCTGTCTTTTCCATAGACTAAAAATGGTTCAGTGAATGGAACTGCTTGGGTGAAATTTTCCTCAGCTTCAGGCACTATGTACACTTTCTAGTGTGACCTTTTTGTGGTACATTGTTTTTGTGGTGGCTGTCTGTCAGTCCAAGGGTGGGGTCTCTACAAAGTTTCTGCCATGAAAACACAAACCAAAGGGGTTGTGGTGGAAATCTTTGTTATTATATAAACAGTGGAGACTTTGGGCCAGTCATAGCTGTATATTTTTTAACTTGCTCACACACAGCTCTGTTTATAGCTGCACATGTGAGGTGAAATGTCATCAGGAGTCCACTGGTTTGTCTCTTCTCATGCACCATAAAAGGACACAAGAAAAATGGCTGTGCACTTTATTTTTCCTGTGCACTTTATTTTTTTATTTTTTTTGCGCTATGACTTGGTATGTTTGTAAGTTATGATGCTGTACTGTATAAGTACTTGTGTTTTAATATTTTTAATCCTTAATGAAAGCCACCCTGAGCTTGCCTGCGGTGGGGAGGGTGGGATAAAAATTGAATGAATAAATAAATTGTGCACTCCTCACCCAACATTTTGCCCCTTACATTTGTAGTATGTAATTGTGAGAGGTGGGTAATGATTGTGCTTGGGGAGGTGAACTTCAGGTGGATAAGAGAACATACTAGAAGGGCTCTGAGGAAAAGCCCTAACTACATGAGATGCTTGGAGTTCCACATATGTGCCACCCAGTGGCACCAGGCACTCAGGGTCTGAATTTGGATCAGAACCATGGGACATAGGGGCTTTTAAGCATTTACCTTTTAATGTGGCACAGGTAGAGAACTGTTTTTTAAAACTGGGCAAATCACACTTCCCAGTCTCTTTCTTTAATAGAGAAAATGGAGAAGGGGAAGGCCTTTTGAGCTTGTGGCATCTTCAAAACTCTGACACAGGGTTGTGGATGCAATCACAACGGCTACTGCAGGCGGAGGAGACACCCCTCCCAAGAGGAAACCCAAGTGCAGGGGAGATGAAGGGTAATTTACGGAATACACTGGAAAAGATGAGTGAGAGAATAAAACCAAAGCTGTGGTGGCAGCTGTCATTGAAGCAATGCTATTTTAGCTTGCACAGCCAATCAGATCATCAATGGCCAATAAGAAACCGTGCTGGGCAAGAGCCCCACCTGATCCCACCCACTTTCCAAAAAACAGTTGGTGGGTGCCAGGAAATGTATCATCAGGTGCCTCAGTGCCCAGAGGCGCTATGTTGCAGACCCCTAGCTTAAAAATTCCCTCCCATCAAGCTGTGGCCTGTCCTGAACTGGACCTTTGTGGAAGGGAAAGGAGTTTGTAAGCCGCTCTGAGACACCTTTGGGTAGTGAAGGACGGGATATAAATCCAATCTCTTCTTCTTCTTCTACACGTGGTGAGTTGTTAAAATATGCTGAGTGGTTCATACACAGAGCTTCCAGCAGAATGCCGTGTAGTTAGAGCCTTACTGCATGGTAGAGGGGCTGTAAAATGCAAGCTGTGTCTAGGTTGCTGTAGGACAAGCTGTGCAAGCTGTGTCTAGGTTGCTGTAGGACAAGCTACATGTCATCATGTTGCAGTTCCATGAACTCTACCCATGATTTTTAGCCTTAAAGCAGCTACAGGCTAGAAACCAATATGGATCAAGGCTGCAATGCTAGGGGAAAGTTGCTATTTTATAACTTTTCCTGTCCTCTGTGACTTGTTATTGATAAAAAATGTATTTCCCCCCATTTGTTTATTTTATTTTATTAGTTTATACCCCACCTTTATCCCAAGAGGGACCCAAAGTGGCTTACCTCATTCTCCTCTCCTCCATTTCATCTTCGCATCAACCCTGTGAACCAGGGGTCATTTCGTAGAAAAAGAGGTGTAGGAGCTCATTAGCATAACTTATTAGCATAACTTATTTGCATATGCCACACCCCATGACATCACCGGAAGTGTGTCAGAAGGCAACACCCACTGCTCAGGCTCCACTGGACTGTTTTGGATTGCTAGCTGTTGGGGGGTGGGGAGGAATGTGCAGATCTGTCCTCGCAGAGGAGGGAGAGCTTGTACCTGAATAAAACTTGGTCTTAAAGGTGCCACTGGACTGTTCTGGATTGCTAGCTATGGGGGGGGACACACGCAGATCTGCCCTCACAGCAGAGGGAGAGTTTGTACCTGAAGGCAGGCCAGGGGAGGGGGGCTCTGCAATTTACCTGGCTGCTTCTTGCTCCTCATGGCCCGACTGAGGGCTGCTGGGAGCAGGGGGTGGGGCTTGTTGCATGTGCCCGCCCCCTAGGCTCCTTACTGCTGGAGCTCCGCTCCTGTGCGTTTCCACAGGAAATAACCCCTGCTGTGAAGTGGATTAGGCTGAAAGAGTGGACTGGCCCAAGGTTACCCAGCAAGCTTCCATGGTATGAGTTGGAATTCAAACCTGGGTCTCCCAGATACTAGTCTGGCACTCTTAACCACTACACCACTACACTACACCTACCAGGAGAAAAAGTAGCCTACAGGAACTTTCAGGCATCATTGGGTAAAGGAAAGAGAATTAAACCCACCTTCCCCAGCCTTCTGTCCCCATTCCATATCCCCATGGCTGTTTTTATGGCCAGAACTCTGCCACTAAGTTCAACATAGAAGCAGGTAGGAGCGTCCCTACAGACTCCAGTGGGATATTTGTGTGAGCCTGTTGCAGCAGCCCACAAAAGCTTATGCTGCAGTAAATTTATTACCCTTTAAGGTGCTCCGCTCCAGTGCTCTGTTTGTTCTACGCAACACTTTCCATTGAGTTCACACACTATGTTTCTGTTCCTTTTTCAGCTTTCATTCCATTCATTGCATCATCCCAGTTTTCACCAAGAATGATGTTTTGCTTTTTATTCCTTCTGACCAATAAGCCCCCCCCCACAATGTTAACAGTAAATCACAAATGTGGTCATTCAAAACAATCTTTTTACAAAACATAAAGCTACAACAAGGAAGAGGAGGAGGAAACCATTTGCAAGAAGAGCAAAAATCCCAAAAGTTTATTGAAATGATTTCCTGAACACTGGGGTTATTTTTAGCCGGAGCATCATCCTGCATTTGAATGACATGATGCATTTTATAGGGGGGGATGCACCTTCCTGCAAAGGTGCAGAGCTCAGTTCCAAAGAGTACTGAGTATATCTGCCACAAGGACAACTAAAGGGAAGAAATCCTACCAAAAACACACTTTGGTATCTATTGCAATGAATTCAAACAGAGGACTTTTTCACAGGGCTTGGGGATCTGGCCCTTGATTTCTGTACTGCAGCTTAGTGCCTTTGGGGGTACATAAAAGGGAGTCATTAATAATAGTCACTGAGTGAATAAAGCCCTTCTTGGAGAGAGTGCTGCAACCAGGGATCAGAGAGAGATGGGGGTGGAGTGGGGGGAGGAGCAGTACCGGAAACTCTTGTCATGGAGTGAAAGGGCTGTCTCCAAGGATCAGATGGAGAATGTTGGGATCCCATGTTTAATTGTATTTGCTTAGTTCCACCACCTCCTCTTATCTTTAGCCAATGTGTGTGGGAAACAGAGAGTGTGAAATTATTTTGCAAGGAATTGAGTGGCTTAAAACCAGGCAGTGAGAAACAAAACCTGGATTCAATATTGTCACTTTCTAAGTTGGTAATCAAGGAATTTGGCGCCCACCTAGACCATTATTTCCAGAGTGGGAACTGGCATGCCAAAGCATCAGTCCAACAAATCACTGCAGATTGGGAAGTTACTGGTTTGTAGATCTTAGGTGTTTTATTTTAGTATTAGACCACAATATATTTTTGTAAGCACTCTTGGAGGCACCATATGCTAAAAGGCTGGATAAAATAATTAAAAATAAATAAATTATGACCTGTATACATGCCCATTCCTTAGCCAGCTCATAACTACCTTACTATACTGATGTCAAGTCAGTATGTCCATATTCTGTTCTAATGTTCCTGTGTTTAATGCACCCCACTTCTATGCATGGATTTTTGGAACTATGTTCTGCTGATTTCAAGGGGGAAGACTACACTGAATTGCAGGCTTCATCGCCTACTTCAAAAATGGAATTGTTTGGATTTTATTGCCCTGGTCAAGTGAGTTTTCAATTCTTGAGTTTGCTGAGCCTAAATTACTTCCCTGTAGAATTTCAGAGGATGCATTGCAAGAAAATAAGCAACAGGGCATGATTACCTCAAAATTTCAAACTTATTGGGGGGGGGGAATGTATCATGCTTTCCTTCACACTGGCAAAGTTTATATGGTGTGGTGCCAAGGTTTAGCTTTGTTAACTGTAATTAGTCTTGTTGAGTCTTGTCTGATTATTAAACTTCCTTTAGGATTACCTCCATCCAAAACAGTGCTGGATTTTGCCTACAGCGAGATATGCTGAGATCTGTCTCCTTCTGCCAGTCCTGAAAGATGCCATAATTTTAGTAAACCAGATGCTATAAAGCCAAATTCTTCTCTCTCTTTCTGCAGTCGGGTCTGGAGTTATACTCCCCAAATGGACTTGTTCATCTGATTCCTCCAAATTGAGCCTGATGAATGACACTGTCTGGATCTGCACCACCCTATGTATGATGTTAGCAAGACGTTGTCAGATAGCACATTTAACTTGCTTTTTTTTACAAGATATTTCACCCCCAAACACTAAACTGGAGTGAGAGATATTTTTGTTCTTAAAAAAAAAACACAAACAACTCAGAGGAATTAATGATTCTGGGACTGGGCCAGTGCATAAAATTAGAATTACCTTTGAGAGCCAAGGAGAAGAATTTCTTTTTAGTCTCCCTTCAGTACAAAGCCCCTCCTTGCCAGCAACTTCCTGAGTTGTGGCCTTTCTGGTATTTATGGCCTGTTTCTGAGCCAGCCCCGAAACCATTTGAATTCAGGGAAGAAAAACGTCCCTTTTTGCTCACTCTCTGCTGGGCCATTTAGTTTCATCAGCATGTAATGGAGGTTTAGTAGCCCCGTGACAATGCAATGTAATGTCTGCCAGCAGCAGAGCAAAGCGGCCAGACCTCAGCCATAACATTCCTGCCCTGCCCTCCACACCTTCCTCCTTCTGGGACTGGGAGAGAGTAAAAAGAAACCGCAGACGCTCTTTGTTTCCAGCTGCTCACTCAGCTACATTCTGTAGGCTCAGACGAGAAGCACAACCCAGGCCAGAGGTCAGCACTAGTTCACTTGAAACCACGCAAGGCTGACCAGGAAACACCTTCACCATGACACAAGACTGGCCTGGGAGCCGTTGGAATATCCGGGATATCAGGCCAGCCCTAGGACTCCTGCATTTCTGCCTAGCATACAGCTCAGGATGTGGTGGGTGGAAGGCAAAGGAGGGGTGGAAAAGGGGAGAGTCAGTCAGTCAGTAGTGCCTATGGAGTTCAGAGAGTGCACTAGGGTGATTGTTGTGCCTAGAAACCAAAATCTGGATTCACAAACCTTTACAAATCACAAGGAATGCAACAGTTAATGCAACATACTAGCTACTCAAAGAGTTGGTTATCCGTCTGCTACTTAAAAAACCATCCCTACAGAAAAAGGATAAGATCACCCAGTCTCTAGTTTGCCCTTCAGACAGGGCTATGGGACAGAGATGGCTCTGCTTGCTTTAGCTGACGACCTCCATCAGAGTGTAAACAAAGGCCATGACTCCTTGTTGTCATTATTGGACTTACCTGGAGCCTTTAATACAGTGGAGTATACCATCTTGTTGTGGTGCCTGAAGGCAGAAGTGGGCATCAGAAGAGGTTTGCTGAACTGGTTCAAATAATTCCTTATTGATCTCACCCAAAGGGTTGCTGTTGGAGACCAGTTGTCATCAGTGTGGAACCTATCCTGTGGAGATCCACAAGGCGCAATTCTATCTCCCATGCTTTTCAACCTCTGTAGCTTTGAGACTGGATGTCATTAGGGTTGCCAGCTCCCTGTTGGGAAATAACAGGAGATTTGGGGGGGTGGAGCCTGAGGAGGGTGGAGTTTGGCCAGGAGAAGGACTTCAATGGGCTATAATGCCATAGTGCCCACCATCCAAAGCAGCCATTTTCTCCAGGTGATCCAGGGATCTCTATTCCCTAGAGATCAGTTGGAATTCCAGGAGATCTCCAGCCACCACCTGCAGCTTGGCAATCCTAGATGTCATCAATATGCAGATGATACCCAGCTCTATATATCCTTATATCTAAATCCCCTAGTGATGCAGTAGAAGTCCTGAATTGCTGCCTAGCTGCTGTGGTAGACTGGTTAAGAGTGAACAAAGTGGCTGGGAAGGCAGAGATTTTGAAGGACATTGTGCTCCCCACTTTTGATGGAGGTCAGATGACCCTTGCTGACTCAGTTAGGAGATTTGGGACTGGACCCAACATTATTACTGGAGAAGCAAGTTAATGAAGCTGCAAAAAAGGCTTTCTTCCATCTCAGCCTAGCCCAAGCTTAATATGGCTGATCGGGCCACCTAGATACAAGGCACAGTAACATTGAGACTAGGCTACTATAAAGCACTGTACACTGGTCTCCTGTCAAAATCAATTCATGAACTCCAGTTGCTGCAGAATGCCACAGATCAACTCTTATTGAGAGCTAGATGGAACACACATATTACTCCCATTCTGCAGTCATGCCACTGGCTGGTGATCAGTTACTGGGCTCAATTAAGGTACTATCAGAAACAAAGCCCTTTATAGCTTTGGACCCTCATATCTTTGAGACCACCTCTCTCCCTACTCTCCAAGATGACAACTTTGCTAATCAGGGCACCATCTTCTGCAAATGGGCAAATGGGCAAAATCAACCACTGGGTGTACACGTGCCCTGTCTATAGTGGCCCCCACCATACGGAATGGCCTGCCCATTTCCCTGGCTTTCCACAAAGTATGCAAAACTGAATTATTCAGGAGGGTTTTTCTACGTAGACAATACAGTCCCACAGTACTAAATGTTTCACAAAGTTACTTGGAGAAATTATTAGAGACTGTGATCCTATGCCTTTCAATTTTGGTGCCACAATCATCCTGAGGCTGGTGGCCAATCTTGAGTTTCCTAGCTTTAATCTGTGATGAGTTATGCCTGCCATAAATGGACGAATGGACAGAAAGGCTGATTATTATATTACTAGCAACCAAAATGATTTGCTTTTTTAATGATACTTAGTTTGGATCAGGGTCATATCAGGGGCCCGTGGTGTCCCATGTCAGTTCTGTTAACAATAGTGTCAGAGTTGGAGGTGTGGCATTGGGGATGAACATGGCGGATGCTTAATCCTACCTCTCCGACCTAGACCCTCCCTTCCAGTCTCCAAAGTGACAAAGAAAGTGAAATGACAACAAAGTTCCCCGCAGAGTATGAAAAAACTCGGGGGAATTAAAATAACATTGAAAAGACTCACAACAATGACGGTAAAAGTGTTCTTTGCCCCTGAAACTGCTGGAGTGTCCGTGAGCTAGGCAGAGCTGCAGCAAAACAAAATGGTGGTCGACAATGCAGCAAAGAAAAGGGACCAACTAGAAGAACCCGTAACAGTAAAAACTCTTCAAACTACTCTTAAATTATCACTCCAAAAGCTAGAGCGGTCAATCTTGGATAATATAATCCAGAAAATGAATGACTTGCTTCAACCTTTAATGGACCAAATTAACAAACTAACAAAAACTCTGGAGAAAACTGCAAGTACTGCAGAAATGGCACTAATTAAGGGACAGATGCTCCAAACAGAGAATCAGATCATTCAAATGGAGAACCAAAGCATGAAAGACAGAATTTTAATTTTGGAAACAATGGCTCATAAACAAAACCTTAAATTTTGGGGATTTCAAGAAAAGATGATGAGCATGTGGTTAGCACCGATATTACGACTAGAAGATGGTGTATATCCTGTTTTGCTAAAAGTTCTCAGAATAGGACCAGCAAACAACCCAGCTAGAAAATATCCTAGAGAGATACTGGTGTCTTTTGCAGATCTGAGAATGAAAACAGCACTTTTGAAAGCAGCAAGAGAACAAGGATACCTGCTTTATCAAGAGAAAGAGATTCAAGTCTTCCCAGATCTGCCATTGGAAGCCGTACAAATCAGACAAAAGTTAAAGGCAACAACACAAAAACTTTGTGAAGCAAACATTCAATATCGATGGAGCACTCCAGGAAAATTGATGGTTGATCATCATGGGAAACTATACCATGCTACAGATGAAGAAAGTGGATTAGCTCTGCTGCAAGAACTAAGAGCCAGTTTGTAGTGGTTAAGTGCGCAGACTCTAATCTGGGAGAACTGGGTTGGATTCCCCACTCCTCCACTTGCACCTGGCTGGATGACCTTGGGCAAGCCATAGTTCTGATAAGAGCTGTTCTTGAAAAAGAGCAGTTTCTGTCAAGAGCTCTCTCAGCCCCACCTACCCCACAGGGTGTCTGTTGTGGAGAGAGGAAGGGGATGGAGTTTGTAAGCCGCTCTGAGACACCTTTGGGTAGTGAAGAGTGGGGTATAAATCCAATCTCTTCTTCTTCTTCTAAAACTTGAATTACCACCTACTGCCATAAAGAAAATGGCCAAAAGAAGGCTTTCTCTTAATATGTCTCTGCAAAAAGCAAAAAGCAAGTAAAGTCCCTATAAGAACTGCTACTATCAAAACTTGAATTGAAACTATTAGAATTGAACTGACTGAAAATGGATTCAGAACCAACAAGAATGATCCAGAAAAAGAATAAGTGTTAATGTTTTATATGCTTTCTTTGGGAAGCAAAGATATATGATTTATTTTGTATATCTAATAGAAGGGAGGGAAAGGGGAGGTATAGGGTAAAGGTAGAGCTCTTAACTGTAAAGTTAAGAGGGATTTTAGTAGATTAAAAATAGAAGGTCTTAACTGAAGTAAATTAGACCATAGGGGGGTGGATTTTTAGTACGATATAAAATAGTTGATATTGAATAGTTGTTAAGATTCATTTCATTTCATTTTATGTTGTTTAAAAATAAAAAGCAGTGGATTAAAACAATCTAAACATAGGTTGGATTATGCAAGTAAAATTATAAGGGTAGAACATACTGTATAGATATAATATAGATAGAGAAATTTTTTAGTCTAGTTGATTTCTTTTTATTATTTTTACTTCGGTTTAAGTTAAATTGGAACTTTTACGAACAGAGGAGACCATTAATTTAAAGTGTGGTTGATATCATTAATATAAGACTATAAGAAGAAAGTAGATCTTTTATTGAAAAGTAACAAAATATATAATTTTTTTTCATGGAATGTTAGAGGCTTGAACAACAAAATAAAATGCAAAAGAATAACAGCACAAACAGGCCCGTAGCTAGGACCTTTTTAGTGGGGAGGCCCTGAGGAAAGTGGGGGGCCGCAAGCATCATTCTTACCTAGGGTTGCCAAGTCAAAATAATGCTGTACTGGGGGACTCCCGGTCTGTGGCTGGAATGTGCGTGCGCGCGTGCATCACCCGGGGCGCAGCCGGACGAAAGCGCAGCCATTGCGAAGGGGCTGGTTCGGAGAAGTCTGCAGCCGCGGCGGCAGGCAAGCGATGCTGCAGAAGCAGCAGGAGAAGCAGGAGTGTGCCCCCTCGCCTCCTCCCCTCCCCGTTCTTCCCCACCCCCCGTGCCCCCCCAGCCACTCGCGCTGCCCCGCCATATAGGCGACCAGCGCCTCGGCCAGGGCGCCAACCTCATGGGGGCCCCGCTCGGCCAGCGCAGCCACTAGGTTGCCAGTGAACATGACCAGTGCCACCACCCGGCCCCAGTTCAGGCCGCCGTCGGCTTCCATCTGCGCTGCCACCCGGCTCAAGTGGGTGGCCGCCCCGCCGGGCTCCGAGGCCACGGGGCTGCAAGCCGAGTGGAAGAACATCTTCTCGTGGCTCTCCAGATCATCCGCCACCCACCGCAGGGTCTTGGCCGTGCGGCTGGGGGGCAGCGCCGAGCCGGCCGCCCAGGTGGTGCTGGAGGTAGTTGTCCACCAGCTGTGCTGTCTCAGCTGGCAGCTTGCTGGGCATAGCAGCTCTTTGGCAGCGGCGGCCAATTAATAGCTGGCTCACTCCAACCGGGCCCTGTACCGGCGCCTGGCGCTGCCTAAAAAGCCGCCTCCACCCCCGCGCCTGCCCACGTGCCCCGGACGGCTTCACCGGTTCCTCCTCCCCACTCGGGAAGCCTGGAGTGCTCCACGGCGATGGGGGGGGAGGGCCCCCGCAAAACCCACGGGAGGGCTGGGCCCTATGGGCCCCATGTGAGCTACAGGCCTGAGCACAAATATTAAAATTTAAACCAGACATAGTGTTTATTCAGGAAACTCACCTTAAAAAATACTCAGACCTAGTTTGAACAACACAGTGGTACAATCAACAATTTACTTCATCAGGATCTTCTAAAGCTAGAGGATTGGCTATTTTAATGGCTAAAAACATGCTATTTGAAATTCAAGACACATTAAAATATTACCAGAGCCGCTATATTTTTGCAAAAGGTAAGCTAGAAGGTAAGACAGTTACCTTAGGTTATATATACGCCCCAAATAATAATCAAACACAATTTATTAAAAGTACTTTAGATTTACTTAGCTCTTTTCAAGAAGGAAATATTGTGATAGGGGGAGATGTCAATTATATATGAAATGCCTAATTAGACAAATCCAAAAGAAAAAAAACAAATGGAGAACCTTATACTGAATTACAATATATTCTTAGGAAATTTGGCTTGATAGATATATGGAGAATAATGCACCCTCAAGAACGTGATTACACCTTTTACTCCTCCAGATTTAATTCATATACAAGAACTGACTATATTTTAGTACTGCATACTTTAGTTAACAACATAAGAGAATCAGAAATTGAACTAAAAGTCTGGTTTCTTGCAGCCAGAGGTCCCTCTGCAGTGTGTGAGCAGTATGTCTAGGAGATCAAGTGATGGGGGCTAATCTGGATGCTGGAATTCAAAGGCCGATGGAGAAGATCCAGCAGAACAGATCTATTATTTGAGAGGATGCCTTCTAATCCCACTGCATGCTGTGGAGCCTGCAAGCACATTGCCTCCCTTGAAGGTTGACGCTTTGGTGAGGCCAGGCCTCCGTCCTATTAACATTCCTGTGCAAGATGAAAGAGTCATGCTAGGAGCCAGACAAGCGCTCAGAGCAGAAACAACACCTGCTAAAGCCATGTGCTCAGTTCTCTTTTCAAAAGAGAAGTTCAGGATTTGGGAAGAAAGAAGGGGCTGGCATAGATATGCACTCAAGAAGAGCTCTATCCCCTCCCTATTGTGGAAATAGGTGCACCTGGTTTGACTTTGCAGCTCTCTCTGTGCAATTTGTTTTCTATAGGCGAGAGGCAGGAGCTAGAGCAGAGATTCCAAGGGTGGCAGACACAGCTATTGTTATTGTTTAAAAATTGTGTGGGATGATTTTTCCTTTGATAAAGACGGACTCTCTAAAATCCATGGAGATAATTTCAGAGGGTAGTTGTGTTGGTCTGCAGTATTTGAGTCCTTAGACCCCAGAGCAGGGCTCTTATCCGGCCCACAAGCAACTGGTATGTTTGGAAATATAAGCTGCTACTCCTTCCATGGTATGCCTTGGAAAAAACCTAGTCTTGCATATGATTAAATAAATGTATTGGGGGGGTTGTGGGCTCTCCAATAAATCAACTGCTTTTGTTTGTATTTTGAGTGAAAAATAATTTCATTAATTCTGTCATTTATAAACTTTATACCTCTAGTACCTAGTATTACTTTTATGGCACACATGACCCAGCCCGACAAAGTCCAATTTATGTCAGATCCAGCCCTTGTAACAAGTGAGTTCAACACCTTGCCCTAGAGAGCAATGAGATTTTCAGGGTATGCTTTCAAAAGTCAGAGCTTCGCCAGGTATCTGATGAAGGGAGCTTTGATTCTTGAAGCTTATAGCCCCAAAATCTTGTTGGTATCTAAGGTGCTACTGTATTCAGATCCAGCTGTTCTAAAAACCATGCAGAACAATGGCTTAAGAAACCTTCTCCATGCAGGCTGATATCCATCTTACTTTCTGAACTCTTCTGCTTCTGCCCTGGCTTTCTTAAGCCCCAGGCACAATTTGGGGTCTGTGGCCCCAGATCTTACACATGGAGGAGGCTACATGAATTTTACCCAACTATTCTATGATTCACTGTAAATGAACAGATCCCGTTTCTTCCCAGTCAACTCCAAATGTAACCCCAGTTGCACGTAGGGCTGCCAGGTCCCCCCGGCCATCAGTAGAGGATGGGGGGGGGTAGAGATGCCAGATCCAGGCTGGGAAACTCCTGGAGACTTGGAGATGGAGCCTGGGGAGAACAGGGAACTCAGTGCCATAGAGACCACCAGTGCCAGATTTATGTATAGGCTAAGTAGGCTGAAGCCTAGGGCCTGTAAATCGTGGGGGCCCCACCCACCCCCGCCCCCCCCCCCGGCCGGCAGTCTCCCCTCTCCCAAAATTGCAAACCCAAGACTTCATGTGAGGGCAGGGCAACTCAGGCCCAGCAACTATGAGAATCAGGGCCAGCCAGTGGGGCCCAATTTGAAACTCTGGGGCCCAACTGGAAAAAAAATTGTGGGGCCCCAGATCACAGCTAAAGTCTGCAGAATCTTAGAGATATAAATAAAATCCATCTAGATTGCCCTGGTGCGGGGCCCTCCCTTTCAACCGGCTCAGCCTGAGCCACCCAGCCATGGCCTGTAAAGCCCGGTTCAGATCTTCTGGGTCGGAGTTCGACTGGCCGCCCAACATCAAATAGAACTGGGTGTCATCCGCATATTGATGACACCCCAGCCCATGCCTCTGGGCAATCTGGGCAAAGGGGCACATGTAGATGTTAAACAATATTGGGGAAAGCACTGCCCCCTGAGGCACACCGCATTCGAGCGGGTACCTCTGGGACTGCTGTTCCCCTAGCACCACCCTCTGTCCCCGATCTTGGAGAAAAGAAACAAGCCATTGAAGGGCAAGCCCCTGTATCCCCGCATTGACGAGGCGGTGGGTCAGCAACTGATGGTCGACCGTATCAAATGCGGCCAACAGATCTAACAACAACAGTGCCACCACACCTCCTCAATCCAGATGCCTCCGGAGGTTGTCAGTAAGGGCAACCAGTACTGTCTTCATCCCATGGCAAAAGCCAGACCGGAATGGATCAAGGACAGAAGTGTCATCCAGAAAGCCCTGTAGCTGTTTCACCACCGCCCTCTCAATCAATTTGCCCAAATAGGGCAAATTGGACACCGGACGATAGTTGGCCAATTCAGCCGGGTACAAAGATGGGTTTTTCAGGAGAGGATGGACCATCGCCTCCTTGAGTGCCACCGGGAACCGCCCCTCCAAGAGGGACTTCTTAACAATCTCCCTGATGGCACCTCGAAACCCCTCGTGGCCCGCTTAAATGATCCAGGAGGGGCACAGATCAAGGCGGCACGTGGTTGGACGCACAGATACAAGCAATCTGTCAACTTTGTAGTCAGAATTATCACACGAGGAAGTATCCTATTGAGTAGAGAGGGGTTCCTCTCAAGTTCTGCATCATTGTGGACCATTTTCAAATTCCAAGTGAGTGTACAAAAAGCAGTCCAAGTTTTGCACAAAAGCAAATGGGGAAACATATAGCAGACAGTGGCTTGTATATTCTCCCTCAAAAGGCCGGATTTATTGCTTTGTTTGTAAACTCTTTCCAAACCTTGCATCTTCTTCCACAGCTTTAGCTACTGAAGGGTTTGATGACTGGCATACCCCCCATCTTATCCAAACTCATGAAAACTCAGAGAAGCATAGGAATGCCATGTTGGCCTACCTAACAAGGAAGCGAGGACAAACGTTAACTTCCAAGCTAGAGGAACAAATAAAAGCAGAACAGCAGTACTGGCGGTATGTCATGGAGAGAATGATTGCTGTAATATGCACTCTTGTAGAATGAGGCTTACCATTCAGAGGAGACAATGAACACTTTGGATCTCCAAATAATGGCAATTATCTTGGTCTTTTAGTAGTGGCAAAATTTGATCCATTTTTACTTGCTCATATCAATCAGTATGGACATTCTGGGCAGTCTTGACAACGCTGCCAACATGGCTGGTAAGTACAACAGTATGCAGCAAAAAAATAATCAAACCACCACCACCCCCCAATTTGCAAGATTTATTCCATGCGCAGGTCACTCTTTAAATCTGGTGGGCCGTTCAGTTGTGGATTGCCGCCTTGATGCAGTGAACTGTTTTGGCATTATCAATGAAATGTATACCTTCTTTTCATCCTCCACAAAGGGATAGGCAGTTCTAAAATAATTTTTGCCACCTCAGTCTAAAGTGCCTAAATATTTGTCAGACACTAGGTGGGACGCACACGGAAAAGCCACAAAAGCTGTTTTGGAAAGTTACAGTGCTATCACTGATGCCCTCAGTCATTCGTACTCTGATGTTAATGGGAAGGGGGAACCAGGCTTCAAGCTAACAATCTTTTGCAGAAAATGGAAGAACCGGAATTTGTGTTTATGCTGCCTTTTTGGACCCGTGTGCTAGGTCATTTTCACAAGGTCAGCAAAGCCCTTCAGAAATCAGACCTGTTATTGAGTTCTTGTGCAAGTTTGTACAGTTCACTTCTGGATTTTTTAAGGAAAATTAGAGAAGATTTTGATGAGCTTGAGAAACAAGCAAAAGCCACCTTGCCAAATGTTAACTACAAAACAAGGAGACAAAGAGTAAGGGAACGGCAAAGAAATGACAGAAGTGCACCTGATGCCTAGATGCACTTTCTTCAAGAGATAAGTTTAGGATATTAGGTGCACGTGAAGCCAATTTAAAAAGAAGTACTGTCTACAGTGATGTTGCACAATTGTTTTCCGTTCTTGCTAATCTGACAGCATCTAACCAAGAAATTCAGCAAGGTGTTGAACTGTTGATGGAAGCATACCCAGAAGATACTGACCTGAACCTTATTGATGAACTTTTGCACTTTCACCTGTGAGACAAAGCCATAGGCTTACAGAAGAGCACTATCTCATACAGACCTTTATCAAATTA
>NW_015171510.1:708873-719390 GCF_001447785.1 Gekko japonicus | reverse complement strand
GGAGCCGCGGTCGCCCGGGCCGAGATTGGGGGGGCAAGGCGGGCGACAGAAGGCCGATGCCTCCGTCGCCCTGCCCTCTACAGAATCCACCCCCCAAACCTCCAGGTATTTCCCTCCTTAGAGCTGGCAATCCTACTTTCCCCTCAGTGCCTGTTGGTAGGCAACTAAGCTTGGTCCTGTCACCTACTTTGGCCTTTGGGAGAAAACACATTGGGGCCAGTCCTGATAGGATTGCCAACTCCAGATGGGAAATTCCTGGAGATTTGAGGGATGGAGCCTGAAGAGGGTGAGGTTTGAGGAGGGGTGGGACCACAGACAGGTACAATGCCATAGACTCCACCCTCCAAACCAGTCATGGGGAACCTCATGGGGAACCATTGTTGCCAATCTCCAGGTGAGGGCTGGAGACCACTCAGAATTACAACTGCTCTGCAGAAGGGAAGGCAGAAGTCAGCTGAAGTCAAAGGGACAGATAATGATAGGTTGATGGTTAGCTGGGAAGGAGACGGGGTTGCCAACTCCAGGCTGGCAAATTCCTGGGGATTTGAGGGGTGCAGCCTGGAGAGGGTGGGGTTTGCGGAGGGGTGGGACCTCAGACAGGTAGAAGGCTATAGACTCCACCCTCCAAACCAGCCATTTCGTCCTGGGTAACAATTGTTGCCAATCTCCAGGTAGGGCCAAAAATGTAGCAGAGATCAGTTCCTCTGGAGAAAACAGTGGACTCTGTCATTATACCCTGCTGAGGTCACCACAGCAAATTGACACTGTTTGCCCAAAGCCAGAGCACTGCCCCAGACCCTCTTTCTAGATCTCATTGTATTTATTTCCACAACGGGCTTTACTCCTAGTGACAAGTAGGATTCCAAGTAGATTCTAAAAGTGCCACACTATCAGGTAATCATGATCATATTATTTACACTTTCCAGGCAATATAGTTTGTAAACTGAAGCGGTTTTTTTAAGAATAACATTACAACTTCATTTTCCTAAAATTAATGCTTATTCCACAAAAGGTTTACAAAGTTCAGTTATCGCAACAGTTTTTCAGTGTTAATTTTAACATTTATGCATTTTTGTCAATCACTATGGTATTTAACAATAACATCTTATGTCCTTTAGAGGAGAAATTGTGAATTGCAGAATTTTAAATCCTCCTTGGCTTCACTCAATTTTGTTTATAACACTCTTCTATTTTCTTCTAGTTGTGAGGGTGGGGGATTGGGAGGGGCCTCACAAGTGGAGTAGCCTAGGGCCTCTCTTCATCTAAATCCGGCCCTGGAGACCACCCTTCAAAGCAGGCCTGTAGCCAGGTTTCTTTTTTGGGGGGGAAATTAAATCCCCGCTTTTATTATTTTCTTCTTCTCTGGGGCTTAGATTGGTGTGCCAGGGTGGGGAAGGAGTTATCTACATTGCAAGCTGGCTGGCTGGCTGGGGCCACTCACCCAAGAGCTCTCCCCAGTGGCGGGCTTAACCTGGGCCCCTGGAGCTGTGCGGCACAGTCTGTCTGCCTGCCTCCCTTCCCGTCAACGGTGCGCTGGCACAAGGCAAGCAGGGGCTGCCTCTTTGCCATTCTTATCAGCTGTTCTGAATACAGTTTGAGGTCTTCAGATAGGGAGGGAACTGATGGATCAGTGACTGTCCTTGGGTGATGGCATTGAAGTGCTCTCTGAGCCTGCTTCAGAGAACTGGTAAAAGCTGTCTTGTAAATTGGACTCAGGAGGTGGCGACTCTTTATCTATACTGTATCAGTATTGACGATCCTGCCCAGATTTTCTGTAATCTATTGCAGGTTGTCATGGGTATGGTGGCTGTGGGGGTGCCCATTGAGCCCACTGCAGTGGCATCATGAATTGAAATGGGCCCCACGGATTTTGTTGTGGCAGCCGTTGATTGAGGCGCTGTGGCTCAGTCTGTCCTTTATCTTGAAATTTTTCAGGTGGGCCCGTGGGGATACTTTGAAGACCTCATCTTCCAAGAAATCCAAGAAGGGGGCTCTTCTCGATGGGGAGGGAGTCTTTGGATGTGTCAAGATGTCACCATCTCACCCTAATGGCAAGCTAGGTTTCTGATTGTCAGTGTCATGGCTCAACTCCAAGGACAGACTGACCCTAAGGATTGGCAAAATTCTTGATCTCGAACAGGGGAGTCTAGTTGGGGCGATGGTGATCATCGGTTCCAAAGTGAGTCTGCACAATGCCAAGTTGATGGTGATCAGTGTAGGCTCTTGTTTTGTTGGTGTTTGGCCCTTTTTTTTGCCTTTTTTGGTTCTGATGCCGACCTCAGTGTGGATGTTTGAGGCTGCAGCTCTGACATCGAGAGGGTCAGTGCCGAAGTCACCGAATGGGGCCTCAAACCCATGTCCACCTGGGCTCGGTTCTTCCCCCGCGGGTCCAGAGTGCCCAGAGCCATCTCCCATAATGCATTGAGCCTCGCCACTCTGCCTTCATGCACCTTCAGAGTGAGGCATTTGCAAGCCAGGCACGTGGCTGTAGTATGGCCTTCACCCAAACATAGAAGGCATGAGAAATTATTATTATTCGGGGCCATTTTTGCCCCACGCTCCCCGCATTTTTTAAATAACACCATCCTACCCCTTGGTAGCGAAATTTTTCTTGTTCTTCTCTATTTCTCCATGGGAAAAAGGTGCCTCGTTGAAAGGCCAGAAGCTGCACAGAGCCGCTAATATGAAGCACTTCCTCTCCTCATAGCGACAAGAAGAGAGCTGAGGGAGTGCTCACCCTGCCTCTGTCACATGACCCTTTGGGCGGGACAAAGGATCCCTGGAGACAGAGGGGAGGGGGAGCACTCAAAAGTCTAGAAGCTTTTTTAAAAAGCTTGGATGTTCCTCTCCACAGGTGGCCTGCAATCATGCAGTCCCCATGTGGGACTGCACAGAAGTCATAAAGATGAAACAGGGAGTGCTGGGAGGCTTGATGGCAAATTACATTGACCTCTGCATTTATGCAGACGATACCACTCTGATGGCAGAAAGTGAAGAGGACCTTAAGAGCCTCTTGCTCAGGGTAAAAGAGGAGAGCGCAAAAGTGGGCTTGAAGCTCAGCATCAAAAAAACTAAGATCATGGCATCCGGCTCCATCAGTCTTTGGCAAATAGAAGGGGAAGTCGTGACAGACTTCACGTTCCTGGGATCCCAGATCACCGCAGACTGTGACAGCAGCCATGAAATTAAAAGACGCCTGCTCCTTGGGAGGAAAGCGATGGCGAACCTAAACAGCATGATAAAAAGTAGAGACATCACCCTGCCAACAAAAGTCCGCATGGTCAAAGCAATGGTATTCCCAGTAGTCATGTATGGCTGCGAGAGTTGGACTATAAGGAAGGCCGAGCGCCGAAGAATAGATTATTTTGAACTATGGTGCCGGAGAAGACTCTTGAGAGTCCCTTGGACTGCAAGTAGAACAAATCAGTCAATCCTCAAAGAAATCAACCCTGACTGTTCCCTGGAAGGCCAGATAATGAAACTGAAGCTCAAATACTTTGGCCACCAAATGAGAAGGGAGCACTCACTGGAGAAGACCCTGATGCTGGGAAAGATTGAAGGTCAAAGAAGACGGGGATGGCAATGGATGAGATGGTTAGACAGTGTCCTTGATGCAACGAACATGAAATTGAGCAAACTTCAGAGGACGGCGGAAGACAGAAGGCCTGGAGGGAGCAGGTCCATGGGGTCGCGAAGAGTCAGACTCGACTGTGCGACTGAACAACTGCATTTTTTTAAAAAAATCTTTTTATTGAGTTTAATAAGACGAGAAATGATACAATACTTAGGCAACACATATAGATCCAACACATACATAACCTTGGTAAAGCTTGATAGCATAACCATGAAAAAACATATCTGCTTCAATTGGCCCGATTCTACTATTCATATTAAGGAAGGATATCACAGTTAGTATTTTAATCAGGAGAGTATAGCCCCCTGTTTGTATTTTTCTAGGGAAACAGATCTTTTTTCTAGAGGGCTAGATAGTTCTTGCTTGCATCACGTTAAATTGAAGTATACAGTGCTTTTTTCTAGTAAAAAGTGATCCTAAACTGTTGAAAGCCATAGATCTATCGTTGGTGGGTTGGCTTGTTTCCAACATTTGGCTATTGCAGATTTAGCTGCTGTCAGCAGGATGTTGATTAGTTCTTTTTTCCTTGCAGGTGGTTCGTTTGCTTTCCAGAGACCCAGGAGGAGCAACACCGGATCCAAAGGTAAGTCAATATCTGTTATAGTGCGGATACTTTGTAAGACTCAGGACCAGTATCGTTGTATATGGGAACACTCCCAGCAATTATGAAAGAAGTCAGCTTTGTGGCCGCACTGTTTCCAACAGAGGGACGTGTGACGTTATATAGGACAGTGTGACTGGGGTCAAGTACCATCGTAGTAACACTTTTGGGGCCGCTGTACAAATAGTCATTGAGTTAGAAATTTTAGAATGGTTTTTCCAAATCTTAGCCCATTGTTCTTCAATGAGGGTTTGCTTCAGGTCTCTGTGCCAAGCTTCCTGATATTTGTTATTTGTGGAAGTGTTTGTTTTTAGTAGAATGGCGTAAATAGGAGCAATTTTTCCCTTTAATTTCTTGGTTGTGGATAGAAGTTTTTCAAAGAGCGTGAGAGGTTGTTTGAGGCAGGAACTCATGTCGGGGGAGCTTACTGCATGCCGTAGTTGGAGGTATTCAAACCAGGGGAGTTTACCTTTGGCTTTACGATCCAGATCCG
The DNA here is from genome assembly GCF_001447785.1 of Gekko japonicus. Taxonomy (NCBI): domain Eukaryota; kingdom Metazoa; phylum Chordata; class Lepidosauria; order Squamata; family Gekkonidae; genus Gekko; species Gekko japonicus. The sequence goes on along the minus strand of NW_015171510.1, from coordinate 714,662 downwards.
TTTTTGTTGCCAGTTTTCCTTTAGAAGTCACATCATAAAAACGCGTGAGATCCGCCTGTCTCCATAGTTGGAATGCATTCTTTTTCTCCGCAGGAGGAAACCAGTCTTGACCTGTGAAAGAGCATAGGGGGGAGCATGGATTGCATAATTTGTCATGATAGGCCATCCACGTTGTCAGCGTAGCTTTCAAAAAAGGGTTTTCGACGGTCTTGCCAACTGTACTAAGGGTGGTGAACCACAGGAACTTTCTGAATGTGTGGGATGGAAGCTCAGAGTCCTCAATTTGGGCCCAATCCAGGGCGTCTGGACAGTGGTATTGTCTGACCAGGTTAGACAATATAGTTGCAGAGTAGTACAAGTGTAAGTCAGGAAAGGCTATGCCCCCGCTATTATGTTTTCAACGTATTGTATCAAACTTTATTCTGGGGTTGCATAGTTCCAGAAGAATTGGTTGAGCGAGCACTGCCATTTTTTGATGAGAGCTTGAGGGATGTACATTGGGAGAGCTCTAAATACATACAAGAATTTCGGAAGGATAAAAGACTTGATAGTATATAGTCTTTCTGACCAAGATAGGTGTTTGATGTTCCATTTCCTCATTTGGTTAAAAGATTCCTCTGCAATGGCCTTGTGGTTGAGTTTTTGTAGTTCCAAGAGGTTAATAGGAATCTAGATGCCTAGGTATGTCCAGCTCTTCTTTGGCCAATTGAAAGAATATCGAGATTTAATTTGACGTATCATGTCAGTTGATAAATTGATTGGTTAAAGTAACGATTTGGGTTGGCTTACTTGTAGTCCTGAAATTGAACCAAATCGTGACATGGTCTGATGAATTGAATCCAATGACGTTAAGGGCTTGGTGACTTATAGGACCAGATCATCCGTAAAAAGGCTGAGTTTATAGGACTTAGATCCAACTTGGATTCCTGTGAAGGTTGAATTATTACGTAGATCGCTGGCTAGTGGTTCCATAGCTAAGGCAAATAGGATAGGCGAGAGTGGGCATCCTTGGCGTGTCCCACGACGAAGATCTATTGGCTTAGATGTTAAACCGTTGATGAGTAATTTTGCTGTAGGAGCCGTGTAGAGTGCAGATATGGCCTTTATGAAGGTGTGACCAAATTGCATATGGTGTAGGGTTGCTTTAAGAAATTGAAATTCCACCGTGTCAAAGGCTTTTTTGAGGTCTAGGGAGACAGCGAGAGAATTTATTGATTTTTGTTTGCGGCCATGTATAATTAAATTTAGCATTTTCCTTGTATTGTCAGTAATGTCCCTTCCTGGAACAAAACCCGTTTGATCCGGGTGAATATACTGGCCGATTATTTTTTTGAGGCGCTCTGTCAGAATATGGGCAAATACTTTGTAATCCGAATTAAGCAAGGAAATGGGTCTATACGACCCGGGGTCCGAGGTGTCTTTCCCATGTTTGGGAAGTAAGATGACATTAGCAGTATTCCACGAGGGGGGTAGTGAGCCAGTGTTCAGAATGTTGTTAAAGAGAGTCTCCATGTGTTGTAGTAGGTCGTCTAGGAAGGTCTTGTAATATTCTATGGTAAAGCCATCAGGCCCTGGGGCTTTGTTAAGTTTCATGTGTTTTATAGCAAAGAGGATTTCTGACACGTCTATTGGAGAATTCAACAATTCCCTATGCTGTTCCAAGAGAGTAGGGATGTCCGCTCGGGATGAGAGGTAACTGAAAATGTCTTGTTCTGAAGGGTAGTGGATGAGTATAGGGTAGAATTGAAGTTTTCCATTTCCTGGAGGATGTCCTTGTTCAACGTTTTAATATGGCCATCTTTCCCCCATAAATTAAAGATATGCCTCTCGTCCCTTTGATGTTTAAGTTTCCAGGCGAGGAATCACAGCATTTTTGAACCTTTAATGGCTCTGAGGCATTTCCAGTTATAGGATTGTTTTTGCATATGGTCGATGTCTAATGATTCCAGTTGTTTGCGTGGTTGTAGGATTGTACGGTAGGTCTTGGGTTTGCAGGTTCTTTTATGTAGGGATTCAAGTTATGAGATGCTATCACATAATTCTTTTTCCCTCCAATTTTTTTTCTTGTTGCAGGCTGACTGTAATGCTACGCAGGTTCCCTTAATCACCGCCTTGGCGGCGTCCCAGGTCATTTCTACCGGAACCCCGCAATGTTGGTTATAACGAAAGAATTCCTGGATCTCAGTCCTGATTTTGCCGGATGTTGCTGGATCCATTAATAAAAGTTTTTTTAACCACCAGGATGGTGTTGGGTTTTATACCTCGTTATTGATGAGTGTACACATTACTGGTGCATGGTCTGACCATCTTTGGATTCCAATTTCGGAAGAGACTGCTTTGGGCACTAAATCGCTAGACAGTAGTATATAGTCTAAGTGGGTGTACACGTTGTGGAGTGAAGATAAATATGTGTAATCCCTGCAAGAGCTATTTTGTAGTCTCCAAATGTCCTTCAGATCATGGGCATCCACTAATTTGGGGAGGGCTTGGTTAGACAATACAGCTGACTTCTTGGGTTTGGTAGTGGATTTGTCTAGACCCGTATCCATTAAATAGTTCAGATCCCCACCCAGAATGACTGATCCTCTTTGAAATTTGGAGAGTTTAGTTAACACATCCTTAATGATGGATAGTTGTCCTTTGTTTGGCGCGTACACTGAGGCTGTGATATCTTGGTTATTAAGTTTCCCTCTTATGAAAATAAATCTGCCTGCACCATCTCTTTCACTTGCTTCGTGGGCAAATTTAAGTGTTTTGGATAAATTGGTGTGGGAACCATTTTGAGGGCAAGACCACCTTACCCTTTTTAATGTAGGTTTCTTGGAGTAAAACTATGTCCGCTCTTTGTTTTTTAAGATCAGCCTCAATTTGTCTGGCCTTGATCCTATTATTGAGCCCTCTACAATTCAGAGTTAGGATTTTAGTTTGTTCAGCTGCCATGGTGCATGATGAGTGAGAGAAGTATCCTTTCCAAGCAAATTTTTCTCTTTGTGTGTATGAAATCTATTACTAAATAGCAGAAGAGCAAAATAAGCAGCAAGGAGCATATTTTTCCAACATCATATGCAAATATTAACAACATTATAGTAGGTAAGTAAAGATTCTTATACATAAAAGAAGTTATTTCTCTGAGCCAATTGAGCAGTGCAAATATATTGAACTTGTAAATAAGATTAATGTAATAGGATGCTTTGTTTCTCTTCCTATTTGCCCCCTCCCCTCCCCCCTCTTTCCCTTTTCCTCCCCCCCCACCCAAACTGCAAGATCAATACTTAAGAGGGAAAAACATTTTAGGTAGCACATAACAGTTAACCCCCATCGAAAGGCCTCGAACTGAGGATCCCTGTGAGTGTGGTGTCCCACCACACAGAGCCCTGAAGGCTCCTTCTTTAGGATCCAAATTGAGAAAATTAACAAAATTCCAAATAAAAACCTATTTCCTCCATTCTGGGAAATCATGAATGAACCCCCTCCCCTCTCCTCTCCCCCCCCCCAACCGGAAATATAACATATTTTAAAATGAACCATTTATATATAACTTTAACTTGTTACTCTTGGGTATGAGCCGCTCTATTTTTGCTGCTTGGAAAAGGGCTAGCAAAACACAAGCACTGGCAATCCAATGAGGGTTAGGGAGACATATTGAGGCGAATTGGGATTTTACTCCAGCGATGCGGGGTTCCAGGTGATTCCAGCCTCTGTTTTTTTGTGGCCAAGAATAGGGTGTCACAGGCTGGGGCAATGCCTACTTCCTTCAGAACCAGAGTCCAGATCATCTGCTTGAAATATCTTGCCCTGATGTTTAACTTGGAGGTATCCAGTTTGAAGCCATCTGTAGCGGATCCCCGCTTCAGAAAGTCGTAGGGTGATTGGCTTTAATACTCTGCGGATTTGCAAGGCATCAGGGGGAACGTTGGGAAAAATCAGTACGTGCTCATTGTTGTATTTAAATCTACCTTTAGTTTTGGCTTTTTTGAGGATGTGAGACTTGGTGTGTAGGTCTAAAATCTCTGCTAAGATGTCCCTGGGTCCCTTGCGGCGTTCAGAAGAAAGAGGGCCCAGGCGAAAAGCTTTGACAATCATAGGGGCAACCCCAGCCTCCAGTTGCATAGTCGAGGCCAGCCAGTTTGCAATTAAGGAGGAGAGTTCCTAGGTTTGTTCAGCTTGCTTGGGGAAACCCCTAAACTTCAGGAACCTTTCTCAGGCTTTATGTTCTAGGAGAAAGATCCTTTCCCTTGCCCAGGTTTCGTTACTCTGCAGCTTTTGAATATCCCCTTGGTTCGTAATCGTTCCTCCAGAGCAGAGTCTGCCGTTTGGGAGATTGTTTGCATTGAAAATTTTAGACTGTCAAGCTGTTCTGCTAGAGGTTGTAGCATTAAATTAATATTACTGAGCATTTTCGTTTTAAAGGAGCTAAACATCTCTACTAGCTCCTGTTTAGTAATCGCTGCTTGTGAGGGCTGGGTGTTGCCGAGCTCGGCAGCCATTTTAAAATTGGCCCGTTCATCCCTACCTTCTCTTTCGCCTTGTTGTTGGCTGAAATACGCCTTGAAGGGGTGCAGGTCTGGGACGGATCATTTGCTGCGGTTCCCGCCGGTTTTGCCCATACTCTGGGTGCTTTTTTATTCAGGTGCGTAGCGCTGGGTCGGGGGGAGTGTCGAGGAAGGGTCGGAGCTCACTCAGACAGCATCCGCCATGCTCGGTGCCGACGCCCCGCTCCCCAACCTCTGCATAATGTGCAAAATGGCCATGAAATACAGCCAGTGGGTCAGGAGTGTTATATACTTACTAGCAGTAAAGCCCGTTGTGAAAGCAATACAACGGTATCTAGAAAGAGGCTCTGGGGCAGTGCTCTGGCTTTGGGCAAACAGTGTCAATTTGCTGTGGTGACCTCAGCAGGGTATAATGATAGAGTCCACTGTTTTCTCCAGAGGAACTGATCTCTGCTACCTGAAGAGCAGTTGTAATTGTGAGTGATCTGTAGCCCTCACCTGGAGATTGGCAGCAATTGTTACCCAGGACAAAATGGCTGGTTTGGAGGGTGTAGTCTATGGCATTCTACCTGTCTGAGGTCCCAACCCTCCGCAAACCCCACCCTCTCCAGGCTCCACCCCTCAAATCCCCAGGAATTTGTCAGCATGTAATTGGCAACCCCATCTCCTTCCCAGCTAACCATCAACCTACCATTATCTGCCCCTTTGACTTCAGCTGACTTCTGCCCTCCCTTCTGCAGAGCAGTTGTAATTCTGAGTGCTCTCCAGCCCTCACCTGGAGATTGGCAGCAATGGCTCCCTATGAGGGACTGACTGGTTTGGAGGGTGGAGTCTATGGCATTGTACCTGTCTAAGGTCCCACCCCTCCTCAAACTTCACCCTCTTCAGGCTCCATCCCTCAAATCTCCAGGAATTTCCATCTGGAGTTGGCAACCCTATCAGGACTGGCCCCAATGTGTTTTCTCCCAAAGGCCAAAGTAGGTGACAGGACCAAGCTTAGTTGCCTACCAACAGGCACTGAGGGGAATGTAGGGTTGCCAGCTCTAAGGAGGGAAATACCTGGAGGTTTGGGGGGTGGATTCTGTAGAGGGCCGGCCGACGGAGGCCTCGGCCTTCTGTCGCCCGCCTTGCCCCCCCAATCTCGGCCCGGGCGACTGCGGCTCCCGCCAGCGGCCGCCCGACTCCAGACCCCCCCGCGGCCACTCCAGCCAGGCAACGGAGGCATCGGCCTTCCATCGCCTGCCTCGCCCCCACCCCCCCAATCTCGGCCGGGCGACGGAGGCATCGGCCTTCCGT
>NW_015171510.1:701217-708683 GCF_001447785.1 Gekko japonicus | reverse complement strand
CCGCACAACTACCCTATGAGGTATGGTATGGTTGAAAGTGTGTGAATGGTCCATAGTCCCCCAGGCAGCTTTTAAAACATGAACCTGGGACCTGCACACCATCTGTGGCAGTAATGGGGTGAGTGCTGGCACCTTTTCCTATCATTTTTTGCCTTGAGGTATTCTGCTTGTGGTGTGATCTGTCTTCTTTGTGGTGTGGCGTGATTGTGTTATTGGGTTTGTTTCTTTTAAAGGGGAAGTGATGTGTTGTGAGTGAGGACATATGTTACCTCAGAATACAGTAGTTCCCATATGCAACTGAAAATTCCAACTGCCTTGCGGGGGGGGGGAGTTTGAGGTGTGGAATGGAGTGAAGTCCAATCAGCTTCCATATGCAAAAGACCTTGAAACGCTGGTCGGGACTGCACAAAGCAGCCAGTCAACCCAGCCAGTGTCTTCTGAGTGGCAGTTCTTCCAGCCAAACACTAAAGGCGGGCATTTTAGAACGTTGGTCCCCACTACTGTTTTATTATAAGGGAGAGATAAATACTAAACATGAAAAATAGAATATTAACTCGTTCAGTGTTGGCTGATGAATGATTGTTGTGCTGTATGCTCGGGAAGGGGACAGTAGTATGAAATTACTTTGCAAGTGAGTCCTAAAAAGTACAGTCAGTTTACAAAGGGTCCCACCTCAAAAAGTGTGAGAACAACGTCTTAAATCATTTAGAACCAGCACCTTGAAGTGTATCCAGAAACAAAACAAGCACCAGTGTATATCTTTCAGTGCAGGAGTTAAATGTTCTCTTTATCTACAGCACTTTGTACTAATTAATATGTCTGCATAGTTGCCTCAGCCCCACATAGAGTGCATTACAGTAATCTAATCTGGATGTGATTTCTGTGGCCAAATCTCACTTCTCGAGCACACTTACAACTGACAAAGCAGCTAATGCTGGCAAACAACATTATGAGGCACAGAAGAAACTTGAACTTTCAACCATAGGCTTGAATCCAGCAGCACCCCATAGTTATGAACCTACCCTTTCCGTGGGGAGGGGTGCAACTCACTCCAGAACAAGCTGACTCATTATTCCACTATTATCTTTATCTTTACAACAGCATAACAATTGTGCTTCAGTTTATCAGCTCTCAATTTATCTTCTCAACACCTCCCTTAAGATTTCCAGGGAGAAATAAAAATGGGTATCATCAGCTTATTTTTGATACTTGAGCTCCTTGGACAATCACTTCCAGTGGTTTCATATGATGAGGGATGGAACAGAACCCTGTACAATGCCGCAGCACAAAAGCCACAATGTTCAGCACTAGTCAACCCAGCAACACCAGCCAAGTAGGAGCAGAACCATCAATTAATCCAAAAGGTTGATGGTATCAAAATCTACTGAAAGGGCCAAGAGTATCCCTGTGAACATACTCCCCTTGCCATTCTATTACTGTTGCCATCAGGCAGCCATCCATTGGTTATCCCACCACTTAGAGTGACCTGTCTGGCATAGACCAGAGCACAGGCCTTTCTTTCATGGTTCCTGGCCTGTGGAATGGGCTCTCTGAAGAGGTAAGGGGAGTAAAGGAGGTAGGATCTCCTTAGAGATCTTCAGGAGGCACTGCAAGACTTGCTTGTTTGCCAGGGCATCTTTTAAGGGGGGGGGGAGATTTGGGGTTTGTTATTTTATTTTGTTTTTTTAACTAAAAATGTTTTGAATTATTATTGTAAGCTGCCTTGAATCATGAGGAAAGGTGAGGTATTAATGTATTAATTGAGAAATAAATTCTCAAAGATAGTCAATTAAGCTAACCAAGGGTTAAGAAGAAGAGAAGAGATTGGATTTATACCTGGCCCTTCACTTGGAGTCTCAGAGCGGCTTACAAACTCCTTTCCCTTCCCCTCCCCACAACAGACACCCTGTGAGATGGGTGGGGCTGAGAGAACTCTGACACAAACTGCTCTTTCTCAAGGACAGCTGTGCCAGAGCTTGTGACTGACCCAAGGTCACATCAGCAGGTGCAAGTGGAGGAGTGGGGAATCAAACCCGGTTCTCCCAGATTAGAGTCCGCACACTTAACCACTACACCAAACTGGCTTAAGTCCCCAAAACAGCTGTACATGTAGATAATTCATTTCATACAGGACAGCATGAAGTGAAATAGCTACCATACACCTGAGCACTTCACCCAAGAAAGAGATGCCAGCTCCTGTTTAGTGTTATTTCAGTCATGAGTCCAGTCGTGCCATTTTCAAGAGTGATGTCACAACTACTCCTTTAAAAGTAGCTGGAACTAGTAAAGGTAAAGGTTCCCTTGTTCAAAAGCCAGTCGAATCTGACTCTAGGGTTGCGGTGCTCATCTCCGTTTCAAAGCCAAAGAGCCAGCACTGTCCGAAGACATTTCTGTGGAACTAGTACCTCCTCCTTTAATATGGCATTTATGACCTCTGGGACCCGCTCTTGCAGAACGATCTTTGAACATCAGTGGTCAGTTTTTGCACAGTTCCTATGAGCATTACAAAAAGCCACATACCTGCTGTAGAGAGCCCCCATGATAGAATGTTATGTACATAGGAACTCATTTTATGCCGTTCCTTTAAGGCTATTTTAAACAGAACATTTCTCCACCACAAATGAAGTCCTGTGCTCATTTTATTATATTTTGCTGTCCAAAGCCCTTTACCTGAAGTCTATTGTCAAATGCCTGCCAAACCCCACGGGGTCATTTAGGTGCAAGCAATACAATGTGCATGCTGGTGGAAAGCCCCCAGAGAGCAGCTCACACAATTTGCACTCCTTCCATCAGTAGATGACAGCTGCCAAGTTACAAAACTTGGCTGCAGTAACAACCCCCCCCCCACTTTCTCCCACATTCCCCATTAAAAACAAGAGACTATGGAGACTTTGCCCTTGTTAATCAGCTTGTCTTCAAAAATGGCTTTAAAACATTCCCCGAGTTGGTTAATGGAGCTGGGAGCATGTGAGGAATTCTCCGCAGGGGGGCAAATTGCACACGGCTCTTGTTAATTTCATCTGGGAGGGGGGAGAATTCCAGGCATTCAGTCCTTTCATGTCACTCTGTTTAACAGCTAGCAGTGGGGTAAGAGGAAGGGATCTGTGCTTTTTTTTTTATTAAACCAAGTGGAAAGGAAGGGAAATGTTAACAGTGCTTTATAGTCTAATAAAACACACTGGATTGCAGTAATCAGACTTGCAGCATAGAGGGATAGTGACAGGGTGGGGGGAAGAGTCTGTTTCTTTACAGCTCATAAGTAGCCCTGTCCTGACTTTTACTGGCACATCTGATATCCAATTTTTAAGAGACAATTCATAATAATTTCTTAAGTGTCCCGAGATCCAGACTGCATACAGCCAGCTCTGGCTCCTGCAATTGTCTTCTTGTTTGACTAAAAGATGTTTCTGGCAGATTTAAATGGATGGTTACCTATGAAATCCTTCAGCTACATTACATTCTGGTTATCTTACTTCATGAAGATCAGCCACCAACCCAAGTTTTTTCTGTAGTATATTTGGCTTGAGCTCCAACTGTATGCACCTACCCCATAGTTTTATTGCTAGAAGAAATTATTGAACAAAAGGTAGTAGGGAAAAGGCCACTGAGAAGCACAGAAACTGCATAAGGATAAATAAACAATTCAAGAGAGTAATTGAAAAGTGAACTTATTTCTGAGGGTATGCAACATTTCTATTTCATCCTATGGTCCTGGATTATATAGCACCACCATAGAATCAGCAGCTCTTACAATGATGCTGGCTACTCCACTTAAAAATATCTTAGCATGCATCTTCTAAAAATAGATGGTTTTGGTCATTAGTTCCTTGATTTAGGAAAGAGAACTGAGTATGCATAACATTTGAGAAACTGGCCCTTTTTCAAAAGTAGGAGTCTAAAAGTTAGAAATGAACATTTGAAAAGCCAGCTTGAATATAAAAATGCCAAAGTAGCTGCATACGTAATTTTGCAAAAACATTCATCTCCGGCTTGTGAGCTGAAGTTTGATATAGTTTGTCAGGATTTGGAACTTTAAAATCTCAAGTTCTGCAAAACCGGTGCCAAAAAAATTTCATGGGATTTGATGCATTTCCTTTAAACTTCAAAGCTGGTTAATTTAGCTTCCTGCATTTGATCAGATCTCAAGCCTGGGTCCTCCACCCAGGGACAAGTAATTCAGAGGCTATGCTCAACTGGCACTATAATTTAAAGAGGGTGGGGGGTGGGAGGAAAAGTAGGATTTGAGGAGGAAACCAAAGTTTGGGGTTCTTTTTCAGGCTTTGTAAATCATAGAAAGTGACTCAATGCTTAGGAGTCCCAGCCCTGCATTGTTTCCTTTAGCTATTACTTATGACTTCTTGGAAATTGGGATCCAAAAGTACTGCCTCATTTGAGGAAGCAAAGATGGATAGAAAGGCATTCCTATTCAAACAGCTGTTCATTTTGCACATGCAGAACAGTGGCTGCCTTCAGCACAGATACATCTAGAAAGCTCAGGAATGGTCCAGAATTTAAATTACGGTATGTAATACAGGTCTTATTCTCACAGCCAGGTAAGAAGAATGCATGTTTCCCAAACCCAAAGACTGTATGCATGTCAGTAAGCAAACAGTGGACCTGCTTTTCACTTGTCCCAGACTATACAGCAGCCATGCTAATTGTTTGACTTCTCACCTTTGACCATGTACTTCTTTGATGCCCTGCAGGGCTCGGCTGCCTTCATCCAGGACCAGCCAAGTCCACACACAACCTGGTCTACCTGCTTCTGACCCTTCCTTTTGGATGGAAGACTCTAACACCTGCCAAACAGCCACCCAGGCCAGAAGAGACTCCGATATGACTCCAACAGTTGTATTTATGTGATGGATTTCAATGACAAGTTGCCTTGGGAGGCAATCTTGGCCAAAAAGCACAGCATAGCTAGAAAAAGAAATAAATACTACAGCTGGGACAACAAATCTTGATATGAAAGTCACCTACCATCAGTTTTAAGAACTAGTACTGAAAACCAGCCAAAGAAAAATAAAGTACAGACAGCTAAATTGTTATGTACTTGGGTTTTAACAAAACGGGGATCACAATAGGCTAGCCTTTGCAAACCTCAGGGAACTCTATTTTGGCAGCTACTATGCTAGCGCTATCCCTTTCTCCTATTCAAAGGTACATAGCATTCCCCAACAGCAATTAGCGTTCCCCCAGGCTATGGTCATGTTACACTGTGTCATGCTGTACCAATCAGAGGTGCTCCATAGGCTGTGCCCACCAAGCTCCAAACAGAAGGTGATACCCATAATTTACTCCTTGACCTTTGAGCCTCTAAGTTCCTACAAGGTACAGTTGGGTATATATGGTTGCTTTCTAAAAGGTGAATGCTTTGGGATCCTGTGTGTTAGAGATCTGGGCAAAGTTTGGTATTACCATCAAGGCCATGAAAATCTGTATTACCACGGTATCTTCAGAGCTTGAAATGGGCAGTACCAATTCAGAACCGTGGGATCCTTTCCCCACCAAGCAAGGCTCAGGGCGGCTACACTTTGTTAAATTTGTTACACTTTGGCCCCAGTCACATGGGCCGGAAAACGCGGGGGGGGGGGAGGCATGGCTATTTCCGCGCCACAAGTAGCCGCGCAACAACGCGATCAGACACATCTGCGGCAACCCACGGTTCCGGCCCTCAGCGTGTCTGCTGCAACACAGACGGCCGGAGGGAAAAGCCGCACCGGCATGATCACACCAAGGGAGTCCGGAGGCAGCCCGTGGCAAAACTTTTGCTACCACCATTGTTGAGGTATTTTTAATCGCGCATTTTTGGCGGCACGCCATGGGTGTGCTTCACTTCCCAGATGTTGTGGTGCAATCGCGGCCAGAAAATCCACCATCCAATCGTGGCTTTTCCGCAACTAATTCCCCGTGTGAACGGGGCCTTTGTAAGGCAAGTTCAGACAAAGGAGAAGAAAACTGGTCTGCAAGATTGCTATTACCAGCATCCTTTCCTGGGTCAAAGTATCTAAAGAAAATTTTTGTAGGTTGTTGGACTTTGTTACTGAGTTTGTTACTAAGGTGCTGCATTTGATTATAAGAAACCAAAATTTAAATCCTTATCACACTGCAACAGCCCTTGGTCAGGCAATCATCTCACAGTATAATTACCACAAGGTATTATTTCCAGGCTAGAAATCTCACCTTGAGTGGCATTATAGCATAATGTAACATACATTTAAGATCAAGTGTGAACCTTTTGCTATCTTTTCCAAAGTATGCCGGGGGGACATGTTCTGATCTTTTAATAATGGACCAATCATATGGAACCAGGCCAATTGTAGTCACTGCAATGGTGCGATCTTGTATGCACAGAATTCTGTCTACTAATTCCCTGGATCACTACAATCCGTCTAGTGGCTAGCCATTTATGAGCCAAGCTCAGTTTTCAAGGAATGTTAACGATTAAGACCATTTCTGCAAAAGTACAAACACCCAAATCAGCGTTCTTAAACAATCAAACTATGCAAAACTTTCCGCAATACATTTTGCCTCACCAGGATTGGATACAAACTTTACGCCCTCTAGCCCCATAGTTTCCGAATCCACTGTTTTCGCAATTTCTCCCCCTCCAGATCGGAAACTGCTGTTTTCCAGTGAGGAACTCCCATATTCAAACGTGTTTTCCCCCTGCACTGCCATTTTGTGGCATCAGTGTCACATCTTACCTCCATCTACCACCCCACGCCCATTTTTCCTGGAGGTGTTCACCACTTTTTTATATCAGTTGGTATATCAGTTTTTAAAAACATAATATTGATCGTGCTATAACACTGCAACAAATGGGCAGTATGGACATGACTGCTAGTACTCAATCTAAGTCAGTGGTGTTGAACTCATTTGTTACGAGGGTCAGATCTGAGATAAAAGTCACTTTGTTGGGCTGGGCCACATGTGCCATAAATTGTAATGCCAGGTACCAGAGATATAAACTGTATAAAGGACAGCTATAAACTGTATAAAGGACAGCAGCTGGTAAGCTCCGAGTTGGTGTATCCTCACTGCAAGGCCTCATGGGCTGGGAGGGGAGTGCAAAGGAAAACCCACGTGGGTGGACTGGAAAGCCAGCCGTGCAGCACTAGGCAGATGCTCCCATATGGTTTGACTGATGCAGACGAGGTTGTTCTGCCACGCTGAAGCCACAGAGTGGCTCTGCCCACTCCCCCCTGAGCAGTCTCCTGTTCCCTCCCTTGCACTAGTTGGTCGCAGGTCACATAAGAGCCCTGGATGGGCCAGTTCCGCCCCCCGGGCCTTATGCTTGACATCCTTATCTAAGTGTTCCCCATGATCAGTGCTGCATACAAATAATCCTTGCCTGTATGGAAACAGGCTGCATTTGCCACATAGGTCTAAACCAAAACTCCTAAATAAAGTTGCTTAATACCTTTAAGAAGCAGACATTTAAAAAGCCAAATGGGAGTAGGGAA
>NW_015171510.1:676199-701201 GCF_001447785.1 Gekko japonicus | reverse complement strand
TTTGGTGCGTTCTTTACACAGGAAAGTTTTAAGCTTCATGCACTGAAGCCTCCTTAGCTCAGTAGGCAGTGTGTCAGCCTTGTAATCTGAAGGTCCTTAGTTTGAACCTCAGAGGGGGCAGAGTATTTTGCTTTAAATGGGCATTTTTAAAAAAGCAACAAGTGAACCCTTTTTTCTGAAGAAGTGATCAGTGACTCACAAGAGCTCACACCCTGCCACAAATGTTGTTAGTCTTTAAGGTGCTACAGGACCCTTACCCTTTTCTACTGCTACAAGACTAACACCACTGCCCATCTTGTTTTTTCTGAATGGTCACTGTAAGTACTCCAACCAAGTACTGCAGCTCCTCCTTGGGAAAGACACCCACCCCCAGGCTCTCTGATCTTTCCGGCTTGCACACAAGCCCCTCTATTTTAAATAATTTTTTTTTAAAAAAAATTCACTGTGTTACAACACAATTTCATCCATTACAATACAGCGACTGTGTGCTTTCTTCTTACCATGGGCACCCTGGCCATGCCTTCCCCCAGCAGCTCCTCCAAGTCAACTGCCTCGTAGCAGCTGAGGGGCACGGGCACCTCGTGCGGCTGAGGCTGCAGCTGGTGGGCGCCCAACTCGAGCCCAGGGAGAGAGTGAAAGGCAAACTCTATTCTCTTGGCAACAGCACCCAGACTCTTGTGAAATGTCAACACTCTAGTTGCTTTCCTCTGCCCGCCTCTTGCTGGTTCCTCATTTCAAAATGAGCTCTCTAGAGCAGGAGTGTTAAACATGCAGCCCGTGGGCCAGATCTGGCTCCTGCAAGGCCCAAATCTGGCCCGAGAACAACTGGCTGTGTACTGCTTCCTGTTTCTAACACTGCAGCTCCTTCTGGCTAGTCTCTCCTACTTCCTGCTTCAGAGGAGAGAAAGAAAGCCTCCCCTGGATTGGCTGAGGGCTCCTCCTCCTACTCTGGGGAGGGAAGAGGAGGGAAAGAAAGGAAGGAAGGAAGGAAGGAAGGAAAGAGCCAGATGGAGCACACCAGAAAAAGAGAGTGAGTCCTGTGTTTAAGACCAAAAAGATTTAATTTCAGGTATAAGCTTTTGTGTGCAAGCACACTTCTTCTTCGGGGGGGGAGAGGGAGAAAGAGCCAGAGGGAGCACACCAGAAAGAGAGAAAGAGAGAGACTCCTGTGTTTAAGACCAAAAACATTTTATTTCAGGTTATGAGAGAGACTCCTGTGTTTAAGACCAAAAAATGTTTTATTCCAGGTATGTGAGAGAGAGACCTGTGTTTAAGAACGAAAACCTTTATTCCAGGTATAAGCTTTTGTGAGCAAGCACACTTCTTCAGAGAGAGGGGGGGAGGGAAAGAACCAGACAGAGCAAGCTGGGGGAGGGGAATCCCATGACACTTGGAGAGATCCCCCTTTCCACTTCTAACAGATGGGGAGGAACCTAACAGCACAGCTTGCATTCCTTATTAGTGATAGGGAGCAAGAGTACAGCAACCCCAATGACTAACAACATGTGTGGCAGGACATGAGCTTTCATGAATCACTGCTCACTTCTTCAGGTAAACCTGGAATATGAGTCCATCTGTCCTTATATCTTGAAGAGCAAAGTGATTTCAGATGCCAAATGACAACAGCAGGCATTGGTAATGAGAGAAGAAATTTAGTCCAGGAGGATGCATTGTCTTGAGCTTTGTGATCAGTTGCATTTCAGAAGTCTCTTTCTAATCTCCCTTTGAAATTCCTTTGTCAGAACTGCAGCTCTTAGGTCAACAACTGAATGCCCTGGATTCCTGGAAGGTTAAAATGTTTCCCCCACTGGTTTTTAAATTGTGGTTTCTAATAGTAGTAGAAATAGTCCAGTAGCACCTTTAAAGACTAACAACATTGTGATAGGGTATGTAATCTTGGGAGTCACTGCTCACTTCTTGACACTTATTTCCATTTATTCTTTGCATCCTCCTGGAGTGAATCCTCCTGTACCAAATTGAGACCTAGGTTTTCTGTCTCATTGCCAGTGTTGATATCTCCACCCCTCTGTATATCACACCAATGCTGATATCTCCACCCATCTGCATGTCATACCTAATCCAATCATGCCTGCTATTACCATTCAGCATCTGAAATCATCTTTATAAAGTTTATATCTCCGGTACCTTGTGTAACATTTTATGGCAAACATGGCCCAGCCCAACATTTATGTCAGATTCAGCCCTCGTAACAAATAAGCTCTAGAGAGCTTTCAATCTTGGTGCCTTGTTTACACAGCAAAGGTTTTTTTTGGACAGTAACCCTTTCTACAGTTATAACCCCCCCCCCCCCTCCATGGTGCTTTCATTTTCCCCCTGTGATAACGTTGCTACATAATTGTGCATGCACAAAAAAAATTAAAAATAGGCTATGCCACTCATATAATACATGACAGGAAGAGACTTGGCTCCCTTTTGAATTAATTGCAAAATGCATGGGGCAGGTCTGATCCTGAGGCAAAAGCCCTATGGTGGAACGAGTGGGGCAAAGTCAAACCATCAGATGTGAGTTCCACTCACCGCTAAAATGAGGTAAGGAAGTACTGTGGAAATGGTCTAAGACCAGAGAAAAAGTCATATCCAATCTAGTAGGTAGCTCTAACCAGTGAAGCAGCATTAATGTTAACTGACAATTCAATACCACCCTGTCGCTTCCATCTTTCTACAGGATTGTTTCATCAGTTTGGGGGCGAAAAATTACACAGAAAGAATACTAAGGTCTCACATTTACTTTTAATTTAACTCCTCTGGATGGGAAGAAACGTAACAGAACTTGGAAGGACAACCAGAGAAGACACAGCAAGATAGTGCATTGGGTATTCAGAATCCAAAGCATGGTCAGATTACAGTTTTCAGATCACTTCCCTTCAGGTTCAAAAAAAGAACCATGGAGACTTTCTAAAGAAAAACTCTAAAGCGTTAGCTCCAGGGTTTCCTTTCCTTTTGTCAAATTGCTCACATGGCTGAGAAAAGGCAGTGTTTTAGTACTAAATTGTCATGGATGACAACAAGGTAACATATCTAGTCAAAACAGAGTCCAGATTTTTTTTTTAAAAAAGAATCATACGTTTAATCATATTTTGGCAGGACTAAATGTCCAGTTCTTTGAAGCCTTATACATATTGTTTCACAGCCATCCCTCACTCACCACCAGCTTAGTAATGGGCATTCATTTGGCACCTTCATATATTTCCCTTCACAACCTCAGTGCCCAGTCCCTGGTTAACAAGGCCCATTCCAAAACAAACGATATACCAGTCTCCAGAGATGTTTGCAGCTGCTGTGATTCAGTAACCTTGGGCTAACCGTCCTTCTGCCAAAGTTCCTGTAGCCCAGCTGAACTGTATTACCCCCTTTTGGGAGATGCAGAAAGTAGAAATGCATAAGGAGAGGTAGTCTTCTGGCCACCTTGGTCAATTTGCAAAGCCAGAGCTGAAGGTATACACCATTCAAAGCTCAATTATTCCAGTCCTGCAAACAATTATTCCAGTCTTGCAAAGCAAAAGGATGTTCAACTCCTGTGTGCCTCTCTTCTGTCTAATGCCCCAAAGGTGACATCCATGCCATGAGGTGGGCATAAGCATTAACAGCCATGGCTCATCTAAAGAATACTTGGAGCTCTGGTTTTATTGGGTGGGGGAGAAACAAGCATGTTAACAAGTTGTTGCCTGTATGTTTGTTTTTTGGGAGGGGGGAGGGAAACACCAATACAGTTACACTCCGTCACGTCTGTAGTGCAGATTTTCTAACAAGCCAGAAAGCCAACTTTTCAGCCCAAGGCCCGTGCCTTTCTTCTTACCTTGCTATGTCATGATACCACTTCAGAAGCATTTCTACCTCTACCATCATTGTGCAATTTAAGGAGCACAGTGCAAACAAAAATAACCACTCCAGTTGCTAGGATTTGAAATTGTCAGGGTCTGTTTGGAGAGATGAAGGTGTTCCAGAGAGTAACACGGTGACACCAATTAGTTTTCAACACACTTTTTTTCTGTTACACTGGAAGTTTTTTTTTTTTTAAGCATAAGCACTACCCCATTGCCCTGCAGTCAACAGGTATCTCCCCACTGCAGCCCACTGCACCGGCTAACATACCTTTTTCTCTCTCCAAACATACACCTATACCCTGTTGTACCATTTTACAAACCATCCTTTTAAAAAAAGAACACAAGTGTCCTCCCCATACATTCCAAGAAAAGTCAAAGTTCTGCAGCAAATAAATATTTCCAGGCAGTTGCACTTCCAGTCCTGTCAGGGAGAAAAGAAAGGCTGTCAAAGCTCTCTTGTCTACCTCAAAGGGAAGTGCAAATCATTTGGACAGTGCTGCTCCCTTCCAGCAGAATCCAAGCTGCTAAATGTCTCTGCAGATGTATGCATTGTTTGGCAGCAAAAGTTTCTCAGGGGCCTTGTCGGCAAGGGGTCCCTCAGCTCAGTTTCATGCTAATAGCTACAGCCCGCTTGTAGACCTCAGTTACATTTTCACAGTCCGCCAAAGAGAAGCAGCTATCTGCAAGGGGGCTTTGGCAACGAGTCACTGTCCAACGGCGGAGACGGCGACCCGTGTCCCCCGCTGCCTCCTCCAGCTGCAGAAGATCATCCACAGACACTGAGCCACGCATGGGCCCCCCACCACTGTTCCCCATCATTCGATCGGGCAAGTCAAGCTGGTCAAAGGACTCTGTGGAAAGGATGCTGTCCTCACTCACTGCACTGGATGGATGAACACGGGAGGCCAGCGACAGCTTGGGCAAAGCAACTTCAGCAAATGAAGAGAAAACCTTGATAGGCACGCTGTCAGACTCCGTGCTGCTGGAGGAATACTTGCCATTGTGCTTCAAGATGCCTTTCCGCCGGGCAGGATGGCCACTGGGGCTCTGAGCAGGAGATGGGTTACCAACAGACACACTAGCATCAAGATCTAAGTTCTCAGAGTCCAACACATCACCAGATTCACTACGCTCTGGGGACGAGTAATACCCAGACTCTCTCTTCTGGGGCTTCTTCAAAATTCCTTTCTTGGGCATGGAAGGGGTGGCTACAACACATTTTGTTTTACAGGCCAAATCCCTGGATGATAAGACACAAGCCAAGTCAATAGCACGTCCAGCACTATCCTCCTTCCTCATGTCCACAGGAGTTGCCAGCAGCAATGCAGGTGGAACCTGGGACTTCTCACAGGAATTTCTTTTCTTCAAGATGCCTTTGGGTCTCTTCAGGATGGACTTGGAAGGGTTCTCTAGAGCAGGGCCGGTTTCTTGTAGAACGTGAGCTATATCATTCTCCTTCTTGGACTTCTTAAGTGAGCGCTGCCTCTCAAGTGTGACACCAGGGATGTGTTGCTTGAAAAAGCAGCGTACTTTGGATCCATTTTCAAAGAGGGGCCTTGAAGAGCGGCGCAGCCACTCTGCCACCGTGGCCAGCGGAGATTCATTCTCACGCAAGGACTCCTGCTCCCCAACTGGCATCTTGTAACCCCAGTTCACCCACCAGTGGCTGGCAATATCTTCAACGGTGGCTCGACGCTCTGGGTTTACCATCAGCATCCATCGGATCAGGCCACAGGCATCTAGAAGAGAAAAAAAAACACAAAAACTGATCAGATATAGGAGCAGTGGCCATATTCTAATTAATTTTCTTGTTCTCAGAGCCATTAAGCCAACTTGTCAGCTATGGGAAAACTATGAGCTCACATTCCCTATCCCACTGGATGTCCAGGCCTTAGTGGGAATGCATGTTCAAATACCACCATCGTCCCTTTCAGATGCTAAACATGAGAACAGGGATCAACATGCCCTTAAAAGGCTGCGTGTTCTATTTTGTGCTTCATGACACTTGTAAAACAACATACAGATTGCTATTCCCATGTAACTTTACCTGATAGCTTGGTGGGTTCTCTGTAGTCCCCGCTTGTGATTTGCTTGACCAAGGTCTTATAATCTTGTCCATCAAAAGGCATCATCCCATGAATTAAGATATAGAGAAGCACACCAAGGGACCAGCTGTCAACCTAGAAGCACATAAGAGAATTTGTTTAGTCAATGCAATGACGACCTAGCTAAAGAGATGCTTTCCACATGCTCAGTTGTTTATTTAGAACATTTATATACCTGCCTTTCTCTTGAGCATCTCAAGACACAAGGCAGTAACAATATAAAACTAATTTGGTAAATAAACATTACAAGAAGATACAAAAACATCTAAGCTATCTAAAAACCACCCCCACCAGGAGAGTATTCTGACACTGGCCATCAGAAAGTCAACGTAAGACAGCCCTCAGCTCTGTTCATTGTCATTGCTTAAGAGGAAACACATGACTAGCTAATGCTAGTAGTCAAGTGTTCAGTAGCAAGAGCCAGACCTCAGCTATGTTCTCACCATAGCTTGGTTGCAAGTAGCACATCTGGATGTGCACTGCATTCTTCAACACTTAAATACTTCTGTTTTTATAAGCAGTAATCTTACCTCAGGTCCTTTATAAGGCCTCCCATTGACTATCTCAGGGGATGCATAGAGAGGGCTGCCACAGAAGGTCTGGAGGAACTGATCTTGCTGGAAGACATTAGAGAGGCCAAAGTCTGCAATCTACAAAAAAAAAAGTTTAAAAATCTGTGACATTAGTGTTCTTGCTGAGACAAAAAGGAGAAACCTAGTGCTTTAAGAATGCGTTAGAGACCTACTTTCTAACTCCAAACCAATTCTTGCAAAAGCTCTTCATATGCTCATGGTAACAAGCTGCTTTCAGCTGGTCCCCCTAGATTCTGGCAGCAAAATATGCTGTCTAGTCACTGCTAAGCTTTGGGCCTCGAGAGCTACACTCCGGTAAACACTGTCAGTTTCCCATAAGACCATATATCCATTTTCCACAGGTACACAGAAAGGAAAAATGACTAACACACAGTAGGCATTAGTACCAAAGCATTTAGAATAACCCCCCAACACACATACACACATTTTGGCTCTGTGTCTAACAATTACATGGCAGGCTGAATTAGAACAGGGAAAGCTTCCTCAGTGGAGACACAGTGCTGAGAAATCTGCCCATTAAATTTCTGCCTATCATGTACTATAGAACAGCCTGTCAGGGGAAAGGCAGCAACCCTCAAATTCCTACCATGAAAGCAGAACTGCTTTGTCAAGTGCAGATAAAAGCTGAAAGGAGAAACTGAGCTCCAAGCCCTACTATGTTGCCTGTGTGACAGCCAAAGTCATTTGCTGATACCACAGTTTTCATACCTTGTTTACCCAGCTCCTAGCCAATCAGATGAGCCAGAAAGTACAGAACATACTTTCAGGCTCGCAGTTGCGGAACAGCCTATTGTGCAGGCAACACAGACTACAGCAGGCTTTGTTTATTATTAACTATGGGACACTGCCATTATGTTACGGCCCCTTTGTCAGAAGAACAGACCATCTGGGCCAGTGGATACTGAGGTAGAACCACACAGCAGAACTCAGGGGAGTCCAGGATTCAATCTTCTCCTTTACATCTTTTTGTGTGTGAAGTTCTTGTTTCCTCTGGAACAAGCCCTCTGGATTTTGAGCAGCATGTTATTATTCTGGGATACTGCCTTCCTACTGGGTCCTCTCCCACATTTGGAGAGTTGTAAAATGGTGGAACACCCTACATTTTGAATCACTCTCAGTCTATCCCACCTTCCCAGATCTCAGAGCTTCTGCATAGGGCAGAAAAAGCCTGTTACAAGGGTGGAGAAGAAAAACTGTTTCCTGCCCATATTATAAAAGAATGTTTGACAAATCAATGAGCATGTCAATGAGAGGTGTGTGATTGTGGGAGGGGGAGCGGGAGAGAGAGAGAGCAGACCAGCTTTTAGGCAAAGCTGCTTCACTCTGTTACCAGAAGAACTCATTGTTCCATCATCTGGTCCCAGGAAGGTGCCCACAAAATGCAAGTGACTGTTTCTCAAGGGGACAAATTAACTCCAGGTGTACAAATTTCCTGTGGAGTGTAGCCTACTGAATTATCCTCTGCATTCAGATAAATCACCACTGTTCTCAGAATCTCTTCTGCCGTCAGACTGGAGTTTTGTTCTTTGTACAAGCCACAAATTCCTCCCCTGTCCTAGTTTGCCATGCGTCACTATTTGCATTAATCTCCATATTTCTATGTTTATCAGTTGAGATAAGCCAGAACTTCTGGTAACCATAGGCTATTTATAGCTTCTTCCAACCTCTTAGTTAAAGGCTTCTGTCTCCAAACTGGGTGGCTATCCTGTCTAGGGTTTGGAGCTAAGGACAGCCACAAGGCTCATCACTTCCCTCTTCAACTCTAACCCAAGAGGAAACAAAGTGGAACAGTTGGTGCTCCCTCAGGCTCCTGAAGCATCAGTCTTTGTTTTAAGGGTTCAAGTTTTCACTCTATAACCAGTCAGTTAAAAATGGCATTTTCCATATAGAGGTCAAGGGAAGTAGGCATGGCTTAGAGTGCAACATGGTTTAACAGGAGATCAAACAAAACAGCAAAAAAAAAAAAAAGGCCTGGAAGCAACAGGTCCCCTCCACCCACCCACTGTATATATTGTTCCTGTGATCACCTCCATTGGGCAAGAAAGAACTGGAATTGCTGGCATGGTATAGCTCAGGGGTGGCCAAACTTGTTTAACGTAAGAGCCACATAGAATAAACATCAGATGTTTGAGAGCCGCAAGACAAATATCATACACATGTTTTTATTGAAAAATATGCAAATTTGCTTTTTATTAACATTAAATGAGACTGCCAAAAACAAAAAGGGGTAAAAACAGATATTGATTTGTGCAATTATATTTATTCATCTAATAGAAAGAGAGGTGGAAAGAAAGAAGGAAAGAGGTGGAAAAAGAGAGGAGAGAGAGAGAGAGAAACAAAGCAAAAAGATGGGGGAGGAAGGGAGGGAGAGAGAGAAAAAGAGAAAGAAAAGAGGAAAGAAAGCAAATAGATGGGAAGGG
This sequence comes from Gekko japonicus, assembly GCF_001447785.1. NCBI lineage: Eukaryota > Metazoa > Chordata > Lepidosauria > Squamata > Gekkonidae > Gekko > Gekko japonicus. The sequence goes on along the minus strand of NW_015171510.1, from coordinate 692,238 downwards.
GAAAGAGAGAGAAACAAAGAAAGCAAATAGATGGGGAGGGAGGGGAAGGAAGAGAGAGAGAGAGATGATGAAAAGGAGGAAAGAGAGAAAGAAAGGTAGAGAAGAAGAAAGGTGGGAAGGAAGAGGTGGAAAGGAAACAAATAATGAGGGGAGGAAAAGGTGGAAAGAAAGCAACTTTAACTTTAAATGTGTTCTCCAACCCATCCCACACCCCATGCCAGCCGGCTTGGCCTGGAGAAGGGTTTAAAGAGCAAATGCCTTCTCCTGCCGGCGGGGGGGGGGGGGGCGCTCTGAGAATGCATTTAAAGTTAAAGTTGCTTTCTTTCTCTGCTCCCCCCACACACACCTCAAGCCTACCCAGAGAGGGGAACACTGGCTGGGGAAGGGAAGACCAATCAGGGAGGCATGCTTCCCCAGCCACCCTGATGGGAGCCGCACAACATGTGTGAAAGAGCCACATGCGTCTCCCGAACCACAGTTTGGCCACCCCTGGCTAAAGCTTAACAGCTTGCAGTGATCACCAAGAAGCCCCCATCTTCTCTCTCCCCCCCATTAGAAATGCACTAAATAAATCATACATATTTTAACTGAAATATCTATATCCTGCCTTTCCTCTTGGCTCAAGGTGGATTACAAGTTACTACAGATTTATTGTGGGAGACTGGATATGGATTGGGCTCACATCTTACCCTCTTCAAAGCCAATGTGCAGAGGCCTACTATATACCATCCCTTCAAAGTGCCATCCATGTAACTGACTTGTACTTCCCTAATGCCAGATCTAGCCTAATCAACACTAGTAGCAAGATCCCTAAATTTCATAACCAAGGGCTGTCCCCTGTGCATGTACGCAAACCTACCATATAGGGCCAGCCACAGTTATGATTTAGGGTTCTGGTTTAGAGAAAAACTTGACTCGAACATTAACTTGGAAGGTTAACACCCCCAAAGAACTGATAACAATATCTGTGCTGACCATCCAGAGTGAGGGATGCATTACGGACTGCCACAGCTACCAGATTTTTTTTGGGGGGGGGGCAGAACCCAGAATGAAGGAATTTCCCCGTCCCTGCAAGTCCTTGTGGGTCTCTCCCCTCCCTGTATATTTTAAAGTTTGATTAGAATTGCAGGGTTTGTTTAAACCTGCATCCAATGACGCTGATGGGCTGTAGATTGAGGATGGACAAAAGGAAATACTTCTTTACACAGAGGGTGCGTTCAGACGGGGGATTTACAACGGTTAGGGTGCCGGTTCCAACCGGTGTACTTACGGGCGTTCACACGGTGAACATCTGCCTCCCGTCCCTAACCGTTGTAAATCTCTTTAAACCGTTGCACTCTGCCACTAGGTCCCAAGTGGTGGTAAACTGAGTTCAACGGTTGAAAACGGTGCACCCCGGCGTCTGATCGCTCTCCAAACGTTGTACAGCCACTTCCATCAGAAGCCTGAGGCTTCCGGCTTTCCCCCGCCATTTTTTTTAAAAAAATAAGCGATATGTGCTCGGGCGAAGCTTCGCCCCGAGCGTTTAAGAAAAAAAAAAAGCCCTTACTTTAACTTCCCGGAGCAGTCCGGGACTACAGGGAGGCCAGGTTGGGCTTTAAACTTTAAAGGTAAGTCCTTACCTTTAAAGTTTAAATGTAATGGGGGGGAGGGTTGAGCATGCGCAAAAATCGCCATTCTCTGAATGGCTGCCTATGCGCATGCTCAAACTGTCCTTTAAGAAACCCAAAAAATGCCGACGCCCGCAGCGTGTGAGCGGGCATCCACCGGAGGGATCCGCAAAATGGAGGGTAAGTGTGATCGCGTTTCTGCCAGCATAAACGCCCCATCTGAACGCACCCAGAGAGTGATTAAAATGTAGAATTCACTGCCAGAGGATGTAATGATGGCCAAAGCAATAAACAGTTTTTAAAGGGGATTAGCTAGATTAATAGAGGATAGGTCTATCAGTGGCTACTAGCCACAGTGACTGAAAGAAACCTATGAATCCCAGAGCCAGGAGAAACATCAGGGGAAAGCCTCAGCCTCTATGCCCTGTTGCGGGCTGTCCAGAGAAACTGGTTGCCCACTGTGTGAGATCGGATGCTGGACTAGATGGGACCACTGGTCTGATCCAGCAGGGCTCTTATGTTTTTAAACACTTACAAGCTTAAAACTGGTCTGCAATGGCAATGTAAATACACTCACTGGCCACAATATACACCTGATCTTTCACATCTATCCCACAAATAATCTATTCAAATTAAAATGTTCCCTGGTTTCTCAGCAGGCTTCATTCATAAGCAATCTTGATTTTAAAGAAAGGCACAATATAATTTCAGCCCTGTGCTTATCAACATGTACAGTGGCCTGAATAAGGTGAGAGATTTGCACATGTTCACATGGCAATACCCTGTATCTTGGATAGCCCTACTTACCTTGATGTTGCCATTAGAGTCCAGAAGGATATTTTCTAGCTTCAGATCTCTGTGAACAATTCCATTCTATGGGGGAAAAAAGGCAAAAGCTGAGCTTGTTTTCTTTACAGAAAAGGAAACTCTCAGTGTGCCAAGAGGATGACCCCACTAATCCTGCCTGTCTAACAGACATATGCTCAAAACATGTGCATAAAACTGCCTTGAGTTTATCCCCCCACAAAAAGGCAAAGAGCTAGCAGCAGAGACCAAAGTGACGGAGGAAGACTCAATGCATGCCCACATACTTACCACAAAGGACAGTTCCAAGAAAGAGCTCCTGAGAATTTCCAGCCGAGAGACAGATTAGTCTCCCAGACACTTCTACCTTCACCCCATCCTACTGCTGATCTCCCCAGTCATAGATACTCCCAAAATTTTTGATGAAATTTTATTCTGTTTTGTGTAAGCCACCCTGAGCCAGCCTTGGCTTGAGGGCAGGGTAAAAATTTAATAAATCAAATCAAAAGATTGGCGGTTACCATACAAACCTGCAAGCCCCATGCCAATCACTTCTAACCCACATGGACTAGCAGGATTGGCACAGAAGACACCTAACAGTTTGCACTAAACAGGGTCAATAGATCTCAAGACCTACAACATACCTCTTTAATGATGCATTTTCTGCTGCTATTCTATTTTCTGAACACTTCTACTAAATGTAGGACAGCCTGTGGAAGCGTTCCAGATTTATTCAGTCCTCAGAACACACTTTTGTGTTCAAGGGTTCTCATGTTCCCGGGAAGCCACATTATTGCTTTGTTGTCAAACCAGTGGTTATGACCATCATATAACATTGCACACAGTTCACCTAATTCTTATGTCTGTACAGCCAGATAAGTTCAAAAGAAATCATAACTTGATAGAAATCCAAGGCTTGCTGCTGGGGGGGGGGGGGTTTCTAGGTCTCGTTTACAAAGTAGAGCCCAAACACAAACGGGAATTTCTGGCAATGACTTAACATCCGGAAGCCAAGTGTGAGAGAAATGCAACTGTGAGAGAAATGCAACATGTTCCTTGATCACAATTTCTTATCTACCCTTCAATTTCCCACCTATTTTAATCCTCCTGTGCCCCACATTCCTTCCTAAGCAGGGGAAAGTCCAAAATCCCTGTCTCTACCTCCTTCCTCCAATTCAGCAATAAAACCAAAGCATAATATGCAGTTTCAGAGCTTAGACATTTATGCCTCTAAGTAGGAGTGGTTTATCCAAGCTGCATCTTACAGCTTACCACACCAAAATCCCCCTTGCCTGCCAAAGGTGTGAATTAAAGAACATCAAGTAGGTTCAAAAGAGAATGGGCATAAGCAGGTGCTTTCCAAGTAGTAGTGACTGATTCCTTGCATGCCAGTTACAAAGACAAGTGCAAAGAGCACAAAGGCAAAAGTAATAATAAAAAATTAAAGTACAAAACAAAGGCTGGCCTTTTTAGAGTTAAGGAAAGGTTAATACAGACTGTGCTCTCATCCAACAAAGCAGAGCGCTTTCATGCTGTTTCTTGGTCATCAGGAAAAAAAGTGATACTGCAGGCAGAAAGGAAGATGTTCCTTCACATTCTCTAGTTCAGTGCTAGGGGTGTGCAAAAAAAAAAAAAATCGGCCCAATTCGGATTTGGCCAAATTGGGCAGAATCAATTTCGGCCTGCAGAAAGACTCCTGCATGTCAATTTCGGCAGTACAGCCTATTCCCAGTCTTTCAGCCAGTCAAAAGTCAATTTCGGCCCCATTATATCCTATGGGCCATTGAAGTCAATGGCAAAAACATAGGGTATATTCTGGAGACTGGAGGGGAGGGGTTTTGAGGGAGAGGCTCCAAACTCACAGGGAGGGAAATAGGTGGGAAATTCGGCAGCAAGCCAATTCAGATCAGAGAATCTGAATTGGCCCGCAGCAACCCGAAAGGGGCCCGAATGGGCCATTTTCGGGGGTGCATTCGGTTCAGACTAACCGAATGCACATCCCTACTCAGTGCTGTCAGCTTCAACTATTAGCAGCTCTTCAGAGTCTCTGAGACCCTTTTAACAGGAGATAACAGAAACTCAACCTGGCCCTTCCTGGATGCAAAGCTGCTGAGGTACATCTGTCTACAGAACTATATGCCTGTCTCTCTCATTTTAAGGTTTAAAAAAATGAAAATCAAGTGAGGACACTTTACATACTTCAGTTTAGGGATATTCTCCAAAGACAGGGTTGAAGTTGAGCAAGCTTACCAATGTAGGAAATCATTGTGACTCATACTTCAGCATTCACAATGTCATCAGCAATTTATTTTGTACCAGAGGAAAAAACTAAGAACTGGGCATGGAGCACATTTTTTTTAAAAAAAGCTAACACTTCTCCCAACATTTGTCCAGATGTAACATATGTTTCAGGGAAAGAAGCAGCAGGAAAGAGGAACTTGTAGGCAACATTTTACAGCAGAAGTGTGAGTACCAGACGTAGTGTGAGTGTGTGAGAGATTTGAACTGGCTCCCATACACCTGAATTTCATCATCTTCTAAACTGCTTAAGTAATAAAGAACATCTCCATGGAAAAAGGGCCTCTAGAGATTCTTCTATGTGATGGGGGGGGGAAGCAGGCCCTCCTGAACTTATTATAGAAGAGCCTTTCTTCCATCATGCATGCCACCTGGGCCAGCAAATTCCACTCACCTTGTGACAGTAGTAGACTGCAGACACCACCTGCCTGAAGAAGTGCCGAGCTTCTTGTTCAGTAAGCCTCTGGCGCTCGCTGATGTAGTCATAGAGGTCTCCTTTGCTGGCGTACTCCATTACAATGACAATCTTGCTGCTGTTTTCAAACACTAGATGGGCAGAGAAGTCAGGAAGGATCACAAAAGTTCTCAAAGTCAAATCATTGTGATGGCATGCCTGTGATTTTTACCTCCTATACCAGCCTGCAGTTTCACCTGCTCAGGCCTTATAATGGGGAGGGGCCCCTACAGTATCAGTTCACAACAAGAGCAGCTCTTGTGTGCTCTTTGTGCAAGGGAAATATACTTTTTAAAAATGTTCCATTAATTCACGTTGGTTTAGCTCATTCTTGACTGTAACAAGCCAGTGTGGTAAATAACTGATGCATAAAGCACTGTCACACATACAGCGTTGCTTTGGTGTCAAAAAATAACTATTACTTTACAACAGAAGCACAGTTTTTCTGTTTCAGATAAGGTACAAGCAGACTACATGGAAAAGAACTACAGAGGCTGGTCACAGAGCTTCCCAGTTTATCTCTGACTAGGTTAATTGTTTAGGCTTAGACCAGGGGGGTTGAACCAGGGTTTGTTTTTTTCTTTTGCCCTACCATTGTTTAATACATGATATTTTGGCTATTTTTGGATTACACTAACAGCCATGATCAGACTGACTCAGACTGTATAAATATTCCTGCTCATGAAGTGCCAGCCCTTCTGTTACACTTAACAGTTCAACACCTTGGATCTTTCACCTCCGTGAGCCTTTACCATACTATAAGCATTTGCCATGTACAACCACCAAGCTGAAGTTCCTGGAGGAAAGCTGTTAACACTTCTTGCATTGCTTTTTATAGGGCTCTAAGGAAGACTTCGCTGGCAACTTTATTAGCAAAGTGGAACTAGCTATTTTTAAGAGCCTATGTTACTCCTCTTACTGTACTGCCTCAGCTGTTTTGTAGACAAGGGCTGTGGTCACACACACTAAATAATCCACTTTCAAACTGGATTATGCCAGTTCACACAGTAAAACTCCAGTTGGAAAGTGCACTGAAAGTGGATTGAAAGTGGATTATTTAGTGTGTGTGTGATCACAGCCATGGAGAAAGAGGGAAGGAAATACGAACGGATGGTGGGTGGATGGGTTTCAGTACTTTAGATCTGCTGCTGCTGAGTCATCCAGTTGTACCTCAGGCAGAAGCTACAGAGGGCCAGGCTACAAGTGATGGCGGTGCAGATCCATCCTGCGGCTGATGCTTTAAAAACATTTGTAGTTCTTTAAAAATTGCTGCAAGGTCCCAATCCTGATTGGGTGTGCAGTGGCCCTTGTGTCCCCCCATACCTTTTCAGGCGTATAAACAGCTGTTTCTGCACCTGAAAAGGCATGGGGGGAGAACCACAAGAACTCCTGGGGCCACTGTACACCCAATCAGGATTAGGACCTTAAGACAATTTTTAAAGAACTACAATGCTTCTAAAAGGGCACCAGCAGCCATAGGATGGATCTATGCCCGCCATCACTTGTATTCTGGCCCAGAGAAGTTCAAACCTAATGTTTTGCAATACTTCCATTTTGGGTAAAGAACAGTGTTTACTTCAGCATTGAGAGTGGCAAAGATTCAAAACTACTGTCAGCATCACTTAGTGAAACTGCTTTTGCTCATTTTCTATTCTGCAATTAGCCTCCTAATTTAAATAAAATGCTTCAGTAATTCACAGGCAGGCTTCCAAGGGTTAGGAACTGGTACAGAGTCATTACACTTGGATACCTGGATATTATTTATATATATTTTAAACTACTGAGTTTAAGTTATTCTACAACACACCCTGGGGGAAGAGACGGGGCAAGCTTGAAATTCACAAAGTAAGATACACTTATTCTGCCAAGCCTTCAAATAATATCATATTTAAATCTGTTTCAGAAAGTTATAGCTGTGCTTTGTACAGAGTTTACAAAAAGTGTTTCATTTGACTAAAAGAAAGATCAGCAAAACATTTAAAGCCTCATTTTAACCACTACCTCAATTTATGGGCATAGGAAGACAAAAAACTGCAACACTTCATACCAAAAAGAAGTTCATGACCGGTGGCTATTACATTCAGCAGCATCAGAAAACACACAAGTCTTGCCACCTCCACCTAACCAGTACTGCAACACCTCCAGTTTCATTTGATCCTTTTTGAAAAGCCACATGAGAGACAGATACCAATACTTTCCCAGTATCACTACACAGAAGCAATATGTAAAGTCTGTTACCCCCCCCCCCCCCCCCCGTTGTTCTTCCTCAGTTTTGGACCTCCCTCCCCTTGGATGCTCAACTGGTGCTTGACTGAGTTTCATTTGAAGTACCCAGAAGAGCCTCCTAGGCTCCTTCCCTTCCGTTTTTTGATTTCAACCATACATCTGCTGTTTTTACTGCTGCAGCTGAACTACTGGGTTTAATGTTTCTTTGCTGTGTATCATGTTAATTCCAGGTGTTTCAATTCCTTTTATTTATACCTCACCTTTCCCCTTGGTTCAAAGGGGCTTACAAATAATAAAAATTACTGATTTAAACCAAATAAAAAAACCCCCCATATATCTCCCCCCCCCAAAAAAAAGATGCCTGCTGTTTATACCCCATCAAGAATCCTTCTAAAGACCTCCAATGAACCCACCTCTTCAGAGAGTCCATGCCACAGAACACAAGCCATGATGGTAAAGGCCAGAGCTCTGGTCAATGCCAGACAGGCCACCCTAACCGAGGGAACAGCCACAAGGTGGTAACCTGAAGACCATTGTTAGTAACTTACATTTTACAATTGTGATTTTATTTGCACCCTGGGAAACAGTTGTCAATTGAGGGGAAGGAGACAAATGTTTTCATACATAACAAATTACCTTCATGGACAGCAATGATATGGGGGTGATTGAGGGATGACATGATTTCAATCTCTCTCCGAATATGGACAAGATCCTGCTCATCCTTTATTTTGTCTTTCCGGATCGACTTGATAGCAACCTGAAAAGGAGAATTTGAAAGAGGTTGGCACTCAGGATTGATAATAGAGCAGTTCAATGAGAGGAAAGAAATCTAAAACTAATTAAGAAACACTTAAGGCAGTAGATTGAGCCCCATTTCTGAGGAGTCACCCAAGAGCAACAGAATGCAGGCTTTTGAACTCTTAACTGCCAGTATTAGAACTGACCTCCAGGCAGCACAAATGAGAGCCTCAACCCCAAGAACTCTGAAGAGCCATACTGATCTGGATTTGGTTCAGTGCTTAGAAACTCACAAGTTTATGACTGAAGAGATGCATGATGGGAAATTCATTACCTGATCTACTAACTAAAGGAATGTTAGATATTTTGAGCCAGCATAGTTTGAAAGTTAATACTCCACCCCATCCAGACACTTTCTCCCCCCCCCATAGCTTTATTGAGTCCAAACAAGCACATGTATGTTACCCCAACAAGCAACCAGCTGAGGAAAACATCACTTGGATTTGCTAAAAAAGGCTTGGCACCAAAAGAGAAGCCATCAAGTTCCATGTAATGTTCACTCTTCGGAACAAAGTATAAGGAGTAAACATGGAACTTCCTTCAAATAGGGCCAGCTGGCTAGAATGCTGGAAATTTGAACTGGTATTGCAAACCTTCCAAAGTGCGCTCAGATTTCTTTATTATGAAAAACTCCTCAACAAGGAAATGAAGGGGAGGAGAGGGGAAAGTGAGAGTGCTGGAGAATAGATGTCGCTAATCCTCTTTCAAAGGGATTGGGAAGACAATGTGCTCCTTGGGCTGAATTTACAACGGAATCCAGCACAACCTCGTTTCTTCTATCAGACAAGAATGCGGAACAGTATTAATCCTGTAAAAGGATCCTGGAGGACACACAATACTAAGTCTCCCAGCAACAAGGAAAGAGGCCTGGCCTTGCATCCTAAGGCAGTGAAGAGCTGGCGCTCTCGCAACCACTCACTATTAATTTACAATTGCCTATTACCAATAACAGACTGGGGGGAAGGGTGCAGCTACAGGACCTTCAGCTATATCTGGGGATGGTGCATTTTTTACTCCTCCTTATTCTGCTGGCATTTAATAGGGAAGGTATTTAAGACTGGGAGGCTCAAATAATGATGACCAAATTAAAGGATTATAAGGTTGACGAAGAAATTTGAATTGTTAAAGATTTTCCATTCCTTGGCTCAATCATCAACCAAAAGGGAGACTGCAACCAAAAAATCAGAAGGAGACTGAGTCTGGGCGGGCAGCCATGAAGGAGCTAGAAAACCATGATTAAGATAATTCAAACTACAGTATTCCCCCCATCACTATGCAGGGGTGTGAAAGTTGGACAGTGAAGAAAGCTGGTTGAGTTGAAATGTGATGTTGGAGGAGAGATTTACAAATACCATGAACCACCAGGTTCTAGAATAAAGCGGGTTCTAGATTAAATAAAGCCTGAACTCTCCCTAGAAGTTAAAATTACTAAACTGAGACTATTGTACTTTAGACATATTATGAGAAGGCAAGAGTCACTGGAAAATACAATAATGCTAGGAAAAGCTTAAGGCAGCAGGAAAAGAGGGAGACCCAACATGAAATGGTGATCAGCTCAGTAAAGGAAGCCATGGCCCAGCCCTCAGTTTGCAAGGCCTGAGCAAGGCTGTTCACAACAGGACGTTTCAGAGGTCAATAATTCACAGGGCTGCTGTAAGTCAGAAGGAACCTGATGGCACTTAACACACACAGCTGGAATACTATCTTGGGATACCTTCTCCTACAACAGAAAGCATCATTGCAGTCACCTAAGTTACAATCCTAAACTGCTTACATGAAGGAATTTCATTTGCTTCAATCATATCAAAGAATTCAGGATTCTTGCTTTCTTATCCTTCTCAAGCCACAAAATAATGGTAGTTATCCTCTAGTCACATGCTATCACAGAAATGATAACAGATTTGAAGTAAATGTTTCAGGAAGCCAGATACAAATCTAATTAAAAATATAATAAATAAAAATAAAAGATGATGCAGGAAAATGTTAACTATTCCCCCCCCCCCATCTATGCTGGTCACTATGGTGTCATCCTACGGTGTCAGGAGGACAATTGCCTCAGCCTTGTGTTCCCTTGACATAATTATTATGTCACCATTATTTCCTTCCCCTTTGTGGTTTGTTACTTTTTTTTGTTTTGTACAGTTCTGTAATGTCATGAGTTGCATCTTCAAAGATAAACTGATAAGTGGAGCAAAACAAGACACACATCATCCATCATGAATCACTCCTACTAAGAGGATCAGGGAGGGTAAAAGCAAGCTTTTCTGCTCAAGAGATATGCATGTGTCAATCAAACAAGAGATACTGAGATAGATGGGAGCAGAAGCCTGGAGCTCTGTTTCCACAGAAGACCTTATTCCAAAGTTGTTACATCATTCAGAAGCAGATCACAGACCAACACTTCACCTTGCTGTTTGCAAGTACAGAGCATCCGAGCAATGTCCAATTAAAGGTTATATTTAGAAGACCTAGCTTACCTACCAAAGAGGCTGAAGAACCACCCAAATAAAGGGAAAGTGGCAAAAAATGTTCACAATATAGGAGGCACAGATGGGCTCAAGCACTTTCATTTGGTGACCCTTCTGCTAAGTTCAGGGGTTAATCTTTAACCCTTTCTGCCTCAGTGCTTCATCACCTGATGTACCATCTGGGATATGCACCAATGTGGGACAACAAAGCCGTATTTTGGGGGTTAAGGGCCAAGTTGTCTCCTGCCAGCTTATTAAAAGTCCTCATCCCTCCTAACCCTCTAAAAACCCATACAATGAATTGCATCATTCCACTATTCACTGACCCAGAGACGTATGTCTGGAATGCTTGACATCTAACCCGACCCAAAGTGCTCTGCAAGCTTGGGCAACCTGCAGGTAGGCACAACAGCTACTGCCAGATGCACAAAAGGCAAAGGTACACTGATTCTTGCCATTTGTTATCCCACAGTTTGGGGTGATGGTTTGGAGATTCTGTCATGTGAGTTGCATGAAACCAGTTATTCTGCTACTTGTCAGTATCTGCCCAGTTAAAGTAGATATCCTAGCATCCACTGTCCTATTGCTTCTCCTATGAGAAGAAATCTTTGCTCAGGCTAGATTTCAGGCGTTTAGGGAGCTGACCCACATTCCCACAATGAACTGGACATGGACCCAGTGTGTCTTGTGGAACAAAGCACGGTAAATGTGATCCTCTCTCAGTTTTTGATAGAAAAACTGGCCTGATGTGTATGAACCTCTGTCATTAAAAAGAAGAGAAGAAGAAGAGATTGGATTTATACCCTGCCCTTCACTACCCAAAGGAGTCTCAGAGCAGCTTACAAACCCCTTTCCCTTCCTCTCCCCACAACAGACACCCTGTGAGGTAGGTGGGGGAGAGAAGAGCGCTGACAGAAACTGCTCTTTTTCAAGAACAGCTGTGCCAGAACCATGGTTTGCCCAAGGCCATCCAGCAGGTGCAAGTGGAGGAGTGGGGAATCAAACACTGTCTGATCAGTGGCTCACGCGATTAAAGTGGTTGAGAGAGGGCCCATGTGACCGTCTTCACCCGATACAAAATGTCACGGATAAAATGACAGCGGGAACAACAGCGCGGCAAGCGGTCAGTGTCACTGCGCCCCCGGTTCTCCCAGATTAGAGCCTGTGCACTTAGCCACTACACCAAACTTGGAGAAAGCACACATGCACATATCAGATTTACACAAATACATGTGTTGTGTCTACATTGTGAGGATGCAAGTATGTACCTGCTCTCCAGCACACAGACTCAAAGTGCATCAGCCTTTAGTACTCCCAGCAAAGAAGCAATATTTATCGCTGCAGATGGACTGCAAAACTGAAGTAGATGTTACCTTTCTATTTCTTAAAAAGCCAAGTGCAGACAAAGAATTTAAACCTCCCCCACACACATACACACAATAAAGCCAGTATAAACAGAATGCACTCCTTTCTTTAGTATGGAAATCACAAAAAACAAAAACACATAAAAAAACTCTTCAGGATTGGGTAATCTGTCTGAAAACAAGCAATCTGTGAAATATTTTGATCTTTTTTTAAAAAAAAAAAAAGCCTGGGCCCATTGCCTCTCAAATGCTATCCTGACTGTACAGCACCATCCCTTCTCACCTATTAGTCTCCTCCTCCTCCAACTCCCTGCCAAAAAAGTTACAATTTGTACAGACACACACATATAGGGTTTCAAATGCAGTATACTTTTTGGAAGTGTGCAAGCAACTTTTGATTGAACATGGAGTTTGATAGGAAGTCGGGTGGGCATTGAATATTCTTTTAGTACTGAGGGAAAATGCTCAGATTACAGAGGCAGCATTAGGTCTTGTTTCTATGACCGTCCCTGCACCCCATGAACAAGCAAGTCCTTTAGGGAGAAGGATTTTGTTTTAGGTTGTTTGTGTTGGGGGGTTTTTTGTTTTGGTTTTTGAAGATTTATGTCGCACAAGAGATTAGAGAAATTACCCATTAATTCACCCATGGCAGACTCTCCAAAAAGCAATCAGTTAGACTGGTCTTATACTTCACGTAGTGATCTTTACCACTTCTTATAGCAGATTGTGGATGGACATCACACATCATCAGTCAGCTCCACTTGATTGTTGCAATTTGGCTTTAAAGACCATTTCAAATCCAGTTTTCATTCTGGCTCTGGAGAGGAAAAGATCTCCAGCAGGTAATGAAAGTCTTGCCAGGTGCTTCAAAACTAGTTCCAGATTCTGATTACCACTCTATTCCTAGCAAGTTATGGATTACGCAGGCTTGTCAAAGAGCTCAGTGTTCTCTAGTTTCCAGAGATCAAAGAGGAATTTCCATTTTTAAGCACCTCTAGGAACACCACCCCTCTCCTATCTGAATGCACAGCCCAGGCCCTGGAGTAGATGTATCACATTTTTGCCAGTAAAGACTATGGAAACGCAGACTTCCTGTTTGACTTGGCTGGAAGCCAAGAGCTAAAAGCTAGCCCCCACCCCCTCACTCCAGTCTAGTTTATAAGCAGATGCGGCAGGTTGAGGGACCAATTTAGAGCCCTCACTTCACCCAGTCTGCAATTTATGAGAAGCAGACCAGTCCTAACCTTTGCATCAAGAAACCGGTACCAAATAAACATACTGTTTTGTAAAACCAGCAAACAACTTCAACAACAATAAATGACACCACCAATTGGAGAAAGGTACAGATACGGAAGTCTATCTGTCCTATTCTGCCACAGTACTTCTTTGCATGGCTACTGTCCTACAGCTGACTTGGTAATACAAGATCCATTTCCTTTAACCAACAACACCACTGAGCAAGGCTTGCTTTGATTCATTTGACGTCTCCACTAGGCCTGAGACCCAAGGGAAAGCAACTGGGCAAGAAAATAGCCAAGATGCAGCTAAGTGGATAGTTTCCCAGAAGCCACAGCAGTGGTATAATTTGTATTGAGCAGAGTCACACAGACGCACCAGCTATCACATACACCTTGCTCTCCAGGAAAGTGAAAATAGAAGGGATAGAATGAACATTAAATTGAAATGGGAATTAGAAAAAGAGCCGTTATTTGATGTTAGTAGCATTCAAGCAGAAGAAAATGCCTACAACAGGGACCCCAAACACACAAACTTAGCAGCAAGCCCAATCAGTTTTAATGGAATTTGCCTCCAAATAAATGGATCTATGTGTAAGTCTATGCTCCTTCACCAGCCAGAAAACTGAATTTAAAAACCAACTGTTAGGAAAATTAAGTTAGAACACTCCATTAACCAGAAATATGATCAAACGCTGGACCTCTCAGCAACTGTAAGCCAAGTAGTGTTTTATCATCTCAGTAATAACAGCAACAATAATAAAAACACTGCAAAGAAAGGCCAAGCCTGGCATTTGTTCTTTTATGCAAGAAAGTCAAGTAAACATGCAAATCCTTTTCCACAAGGAAACAACTGCCACATCAGTCAGCATGACTAGAAACTGTAATCCATCACCCACATCAACACTGCTCATTAAGGCACACCAATCACCTAGCTAATGATACAAGATAAATTATTCTACCTTGCCAAGCCAACTCATGCACTCCACCCCCTGTAGTGGTTTCTGTCAAGAGACCACAGCCATGCACTGAGTGAACTACCAGCAAGCTTTCCAAGTGCCTATAGGAAAATCCAAGAAATACTGCTAGGACAGCATTAGGACAAGAGAGCCAGTTTGGTGTAGTGGTTAAGTGCGCGGACTCTAATCGGGGAGAACCGGGTTTGATTCCCCACTCCTCCACTTGCACCTGCTGATGTGACCTTGGGTCAGTCACAAGCTCTGGCACAGCTGTCCTTGAAAAAGAGCAGTTTGTGTCAGAGTTCTCTCAGCCCCACCCACCTCACAGGGTGTCTGTTGTGGGGAGGGGAAGGGAAAGGAGTTTGTAAGCCGCTCTGAGACACCTTTGGGTAGTGAAGGGCGGGGTATAAATCCAATCTCTTCTTCTTCTTCTTCTTAAGCAGTAGGTACACATACTGTTCCCTGGAAGGCCAGATAATGAAACTGAAGCTCAAATACTTTGGCCACCAAATGAGAAGGGAGCACTCACTGGAGAAGACCCTGATGCTGGGAAAGATTGAAGGTCAAAGAAGACGGGGACGGCAAAGGATGAGATGGTTAGACAGTGTCATCGATGCAACGAACATGAAGTTGAGCAAACTTCAGAGGATGGCAGAAGACAGGAGGGCCTGGCGGGAGCTGGTCCATGGGGTCGCGAAGAGTCAGACTCGACTGTGCAACTGAACAACAACACATACAGACCCACAGTACACTGGAAACAACTGATTTACACTAGAATAGCAAAGTTAGATGGGAAAGACCAGAGAACTCTGGGTCCCTCGGATTCTGCCAGGATCTCTCCCACAGCCCTTTTGCACTGCAACCCAATAGGAGATGACTTTCCACACTGCAAGGGAAGCCAGCCACAAAGGCAAACAGCAGCACTGACGGGCAATTCATGTCAGATCAATGACAACAGTGGGAGGTGGGCAGGCAGCTACAGCAGCAGGGGATTGGCGAGCTTTGTCCTCCACTTTAGGAGGGGGGAGGGGAAAGCAAGCCTTTGCTAAAGGGGCCCTGTGTCGACTCACAGCCCATCTGCTTCCACTAGCAGAAGAAGAAAGAGAAAGTGAATGCCTTGCCACCTTCACCCAGGGAGACGCCACTGAGGGCAGCCTTGCAAAACAGCTAACTAGTTCGGCACCCGAGCTGTGACGCAACGGCCCTCGATCCCATCACTCTCCCTCCTCAACTAGCGTGAGTCATCAGAAATGAGGGAAGTTTTGCGAGGCTACAGTAACCTGCACAGGCATGCCTTGCAGCCAGCTAACTCAGTTTATTAAACCAGATCCGGATTAACGTGTTCCCATGCTCTCCACCGTTTGCACCACTGACCCGGGCAATGGGATCCTTCCTCATTAAGCAGGGGGAGGGCAGGAGAAGGACACTCGGCTGGCTCACGCCTCACAGAGGACCAGCCGGGCTCCTTCCGGAGAGGTACTTTGTTTAACTGCACCTGAAGGGGGCGAGGGGGCCTAGACATTGTTTAGCTACAAGGCTCATCTGAATAGCGAAAGCAATGGACGCAGTTTCCCCAGACCCGCATGAATTTTGCCCCATCCATATGTTGCATGAACAGTCGGCGATCCTGTATGTAACAGACAACCACATTTTTATCCATGGCCACGCTCCCGTTTTTGCAGGGTTTGTCAATCTGTCTCTGCCATCAGCAAACCCCGCGGGGCGTGCAAGGCTCGCCCTGTCCACGAATCAATCGCCCGCTCCCTTTGCCGCCTGCAGCACAGCAGCAGCTGCCAGCCCTGCGCTCTCGAGACCGGGGGGGG
>NW_015171510.1:652404-676123 GCF_001447785.1 Gekko japonicus | reverse complement strand
GGGGGAGCCGAGACACGGCCCACGGCCATTCAGAAGTGGTACAAAACCATTGCAAGGTATCAGGGCCGTGCCTGGGTTACACGGCTGGGAAACCGGGCAGGGGAAAGGTGACGCTCCCTCTCTGCAGAGGCTGCACCGCGGCGGGCGTTGGGGAGGGGGGAGAGATCAGCGAGGGGGAAAAAAGATGCTGACAGCGGGAAAATTCAAAAAGGATCGGGAGATTCCTCCACGCCAAGGAGGAAACCCACAGCAAACCGAGTTGGGGTGAAGATGAGAAATCAGGGGAGCTCCGAGGGTATGATCGATCAGAAGGCAGGTGATACAGCAAACTCACTAAAGCTAAGCGTACCTGGAGAGCAGACCTGCTCCCGGGAACTCCCTGCAGCCACTTTGAGCTCCAGAACAGAAATGCAGCACTACAGAAATGATAACATGGCACAAAGCATTGGACTGCACTATCGTTGCACTATCGCAGTCACTCGCCTCCTAGATCCCCTTGCCTACACGGGAAAAGCCAAGGGCAAATTGCTGCAACAGGGCAACGACAGCCAAAGATACGCACATACACTATACAGCCTCAGATTCGGACACGGAAAACGGGGATGCCTTCCCTGATACGCCTCCTTACCAGTTTCCCGGATCGCTCCCGTGCCTTCTTCACCTTGCCGTAGGTGCCTTTGCCCAGCGTCTCCAGGAACTCGTAGCGGTGCCGGAGGTTGTGCTTGTGGTGGTGTCGCTTGACCGCTTGCTTCTTCATCAGGGGCTTGGGGGACTTGATGAGCCCCTCCGCCAGCGGGGAGGACGCCGGAGCCTCGGACGGCGGACGACGATCCATGGCCGCCGGGAGCGAGCAAAGCGACTAACTGCAGACTAAGAAGAACGCTAACGCTGGCCGGCAGCCACGGTGCCAATAAATGCTACAAACCTGCCCGCTCCCTCCCCGCCCCCGGCAGCCATTGGCTGAGGCGAGCCACGTGAACGCCGCTTCCTTAACGAGGTATGGAGGGGGGGGGCAGAATGAGCAGCCGTGGGCTGGGGGGAACGCCGAAGGAGGAGGGGGCTGCTGGCAGTAGTGAATCGACCAGCCCCCGGAAAGAAGTTATCAAAGCTGAAATCTTGGGAGTGAGGTACAGTGGCGTTGAAAAGGCAGGTGCTTTCAAAGAGGCGTGCGTGTGTGAGTTCGAATGTCTCCCAGGGAAATATAAGGCACGATCTGTTGGCAGGCTACGAAGCCCAGCCGCCAAGATTTCTTGTGGACCTCCCTGATCTATGCGACGAGGATGACTGCGTGGGTTGCCTGTCTTCCTGGGCCTAGTCAGGGTGGCCAGGGGTCCTACAACGTTGTCCATGTGTAGTTGCTTCTCTGGGCCGCCTTGCAGAAGAGAGGGACCTTACCTTTGGAAGCACATCCCTTGGACTTGTTCCCCAGTAAACGCGTTTAGTCGGCTAGTTAATGAAATAGCGAACTAATTTATTAAAACAGTTCTACCCTGTATTTTGATTGCACATACCAGGTGTGCAACTTATCATTGAAAGCTCATCTGCATAAAACAAATTAAGACAAGCATGAAAGTAAAAGCTGCTAGGACAAATGCTGGTGTGTGTGTATAGAGAAACAAAACGGAAGAACACAGTGCAATGTCATTTGCTACAAAATGCCTGGTAGGAGTGGGGAGCCATTTTTACTGGTTCCTAAATGCTAGCAAAAGCAGACAATGTTAGCAAAAACGCTAGCAAACCAGACACCTGGTGGGGGGAAAGATGACCCTTTGGCTGGTGACTGCCCACCTTACTTTTCAACTTGGCACCCTGAGTAAGGGCTTGGCTGAAGATCTTAAAATTAGTTAAGTTTTCTGTGGGAGCAAGTGACCCTTTGAATCCCAGGTTATTTAGAAAATCCCAAGTCTGTTTCTGAAACAACAAACTGTGTACAGGCTAAGCTTATGATAATATACTCTCTTTGGAGCAGGAGCATCATGTCCTTTGGTCACTCAGTTTGCCATCTCAAGCTGAAGAACAGTGGCTTTATTTTAAAACAAACAAACAAACACTAAAGCCATGTGTCATCCAACCCAAATGATACAAAGCTATGTACATGCTTTTGTAGACTGGAAGTTATGAGGCTTAAAACAGTTCTACCCTGTTGATAAATGCATTGTTTATGGTTGTTTTTGTGAATGGTTTTAATTGTATTTACACATGGATTTTTATGTAAGCCGCCCTGAGCCTGTCTTGGTGGGGAGGGCATTGAACTAATGAATAATAAATAATAATAAATAAAAAGCAAAATGGGCAGGGCGGGAGTGCCTCAGGCCATAAGGCCTTATTTGGTAAGTATGGGATGCTGAGCAGGTATGCAGTCTTAAAATGCTTTGTGCATCTTCTAAAATTGATGCCCTGTATTATGAGTTCCCAATGTGGTGCCTATGGTCACCATAGCACCTGCTTTCCTGGGGCCTGCTGAGTGTTTTTAGAAAAGGCCACGTGGGGCCTTTGCCCAGCAAGGCTTCTGATTGGCCAGTGGAGATTTGATTGGCTGTGCGGATTTTATAAAACATTGCTTTGGCAGCAACTGCTGCTACCACTGCACAAGAATCTTCACTGTGTGACTAAAGGTAAACTGTGGTGGCTGTTTTGTGGCTGGCTACACCTCCTGTGGCAGCAGTTCTGCACCTGCATTCACCAGGCTGTGTCAGAATGTTAAAGGTGCCCACAGTCCCAAAAAGACTGAAGACCTCTGACCTGTATTGTAAATATGAAGACTACTGCATTGTCTTCTCAGCCTTTTAAAGGATCTGTGTTGGTGCTACAGAGACATTTGAACAACTGCTAGTTTTTGGTGTTTTCTATAAGATGCTTTAATTTTTTGCTTCTTATTGCCATTTTGGCCAGCAGGCCAAGCAACGATGCTATTTGACTCCAGCACTATTTTAAATCTCTAGTCAACCAGATGTTAATATACATTATGTAGGTCTACATATGCAGCTGTCATTTTAAGTCTGAAGGTTAGGCTTGTGAAAAACAAGCATCACATATAGATAGTGAAATGCGATTAGAAACCCAATGGAATTTCACCAAAGGCTCAAAATACAAGCAATTTGGTGCAAAGACCAAAATATCAAGAGGTACTTGATCCTTCTTGGAAATGTCCCATGGTTATCAATGAAAAATACTTCCAAAGAAGACTGAAATCCTGAGTTCACTTCCTAGACTTTTTGCTAAATAAACATGAGTAAATATGTACATACTTATTCACTTGGAAATTACTCCCAGGGAACATAGAAGGACTTAATTCCAAATTATACAGTGTTTATGCTTAGGAAAGCCACCAAAACGATTTGCTAAAAATTAAGGAAAACAAATTATCTGTTTCCATGAAAGGACCTCAACAATTAAGAGTTATTAATGGAAAGCATCTCTCCCCTCCCACAATGTAAAAAAGGTAAAGGTTCCCTTGCTCGAAAGCCAGTCGAATCCGACTCTAGGGTTGCGGTGCTCATCTCCGTTTCAAAGCCGAAGAGCCAGCGCTGTCCGAAGACATTTCCGTGGTCATGTGGCCGGCATGACTAAACACCAAGGCGCACGGAACACTGTTACCTTATCTACTTGCAATTTCTTGCTTTCGAACTGCTAGGTTGGCAGGAGCTGGTACATACAATGTACATACAAGCTAATCCTTAGCATATTTTCTCAGAGTTAAATTCCACCTAGTTCAATGAGACATTGCAATAGGATTGTAGCCTTAATTTCCAAATTGTTGCCTAGTCCTGGATTCTTTTGCTGTGGCTAAATGAAAACCTACTGGAATAAATGCAGTTTTCCCATTTAATATGAAAAACATGTTGCATGTCTGAACCAAATTTTAAAGACTTTGATGTTTCTTTTAAAATTATCTTTGCTGAAATATAGAGGAGCATGTGTTTTCCCCTGTTGCCTGTTCCCCCCCTTTTTATTAATGATATCACCGTGCCATAAATCTTCACCCAGAAACATCTGGGTGTTGGATACATTGTTATCAGTCTAAATAGTGACTATATTTTGTTGTACAGGAGAGGAGCTGTGTGGACCACAAAAATAGGTGGGAAGATTGCCACACTTCCATTTCAGATTTTAAGAGGGAAGTTCCAATAGCAGTCAAAACAAAAGCTTTAGCATGTGAGGTCATCACATTGATTGAAAAAAGAGATAATTCCTGAGTGACTCAACCAGATCTGGATTTTCCCAGAACTTCAAAGGTGTTGGGACATCAGGAAAGCATAGGGGAGGGGGGAACTAAGGTATATCAAATCTGGCCCTAAGGTTTCAGTCAAAAAGTAGTGCAAGTAATTGGACATCTGAAGATGTTTAATATCCTTTAGAGCATCACAGAATTTCACTTGGAAGTTATTTGTGTTATAACTGTCACTATTACTAAATAAAAACAACCATTTTCAACATTATTTAGTACTGTTGGGATTCTTACATGAAAAGACTTTTGTAAATGCTAATAATATTATGATGCGGACCATTGAGTAAATGAAGGATTAGTGCTTGAAGAAAAGCCTAATTGCACATAAAATTTTCTGTACACTGAGAATTGCCAATGATTGTTCAGAAATATGCGTCATAAAGAGCAAAAAGCATTCCCAATAAAAATGCTGAGACTTTGAATCTTTTGTTGGCAAGGTATACATAAAGATGTCACTCCATTATGTCAAACCCCCCAGACCAGCAGGCTCTTGCCAAGACTGTATCAAGAAACCAAAAGACTGATGATGGGATGTTGGCCAGACCTTTTATTTACAATAAAATACATTTCTTCATTAGTATCAGTTTCTTTTCTGACCTCTTGTAGAGGCTTGGTGGAGAGGCACATTATATAGCTCCTGACAGTCCTTTGAGACAGGTTAGGCTGAGAGATAGTTTTATCCCCCAAAGTTACCTAGTAAGCTTTGTTTGTAATGATCTGAGTCAACAGAACATTCACTTTGGGGTAATGAGTGTAAGCTCCGTGACAGGGCTATGAACCTGTGGCCCCGTTCACACGACGAATTTGCCGTGGGAGAACCATGATTGGATGGTGGATTTTCCAGGCGCAATCACACCACAACATTTGGCAAGGGGAGTGCACCCTTGGCCAACTCGTGATATGCTGCCGAAAATGCGTGATTAAAAAATACGTCGTAGAAGGTAGTAGCAAATGGTTTGCCATGGGCTGCCTCAGGACTCCCTTGGTGTGATTGCGCTGGCATGGCTTTTCCCTCCGGCTGTCTTCGTTGCTGCACACACGCCAAGGGACGGAACCGTGGGTTGCCGCCAACGCGTCTGATTGCGTTGTTGCACGGCTAATTGCGGCACCACAAATAGCCACACACCCCTGTGTTTTCCGGCACGTGTGACCAGGGTCTGTGTCTGTTAAATCAACCCCCAGCACAGGCATTCAATGTAGAAGCACACTGATCCTCAATTAACATAACTCACCTGTACTTCTGGAAGTGAAGTATGTAAAGTAAGCTTTGCAAGATAGTGGGTCTGGTCACATGCAGAATTAGCCACGCAATAGGGACAAATGCTGGGCGGATTTTATGGGCACGTTTCTTCTCACTGAGGAAGCACAGTTAAAAACTACCAGCGAAAGTCCACCATCAAAGGGGGTTGCGACGGCCCCCAGACGAAGGTTTCCATGTGATTGCTCCAGCGCGCTCCTATTGCGTCCGTGCTCCCTCGTTGAAGCGTGCCGGAAAAAACACCGGTTTACTGCCATCACATATGATCGCGTAGTAGTGGATCAAATTGCGACAGCGCAAATAGCCTCGCCTCCACGTTATCTGGCACATGTGACCGGGGCCAATAGCTAGGCAGCAGCAGGATAGGCAAGTATCTCTTGTGGTTTATGGTGGACGTGCTTTACACTGCTCATTTTCTTTTTTAAAAAAACTTTTAATACTGGAAAAAATACAAAGCTATGTGAAAACCCCAATCCAGTGGAGTTTATTGATAAAGATCAACCACTGTAATGCTGCCATCATTATGGGCTTGCTGACCATGACTAACATTGAATGACATTCCTCAGACAGAGCCACTTTTGTAGGGGGGGAAACAACCCCCCACCACCAAAGGAGAACCAGATTGCAATTTAGGTTCTCTGTTCCACAAAGCAGATCTTGATCCAAATGGTAAACAAAACATCTGCTCCATTGGTAAATGACTGTATTCCAAATACTCACATATGCACAGTGTGCTGCTTGAAACCATTGTTTCAAGAATTCATTTTGCTATTATTGCTGAACATAGGGTAAGTAAAATTGAGGTTCCAAGACAGAATGTAGCTTCCCTTTATGCTTGCAATGTTGCCAGGCACATTTCTGTACATGCCTTTCTTTGTTCATTCAAATGAGAGCATCCGGCTACTTAATTGTGCCTAGAGACTCAGGAGCCTGAGTGCCATTTCCATATCCTCATATGAACCCACAAAGTCGAGAGTCTCATTCAGTGAGAGGCCAAGTCTTAAAATGAGGCCCTGGGAGTTTCTAAACTGATGCATTGCTAGGCAGCCAAATAATTTCTTCTCCAATTTGCAAAGCAAAAATGTATTATAAAAGAATATAAACAAATATTGGGGGTGTCTTTATTTGCTGTAAGAGCAGCTGATATTTGGATGGGCTTTGCCTCTGTTTGGATGACAACAATATCCAAAGAGCTATTGTGCCAGATATGCCGATGAAGCAGAAATCTCTGTTCTATTATGTGTAAAGTTGTCATGCAATGAATTGGTGATGATTGGCACTGTAGATGGGTTCAGATAAGGACTACTGAATACATGGAAGATGATATTCATTCATTCTTCACATTTGTATTTTTCCCTTCCTCCACGTTTTGATGGTATGAGTCCCAGTTTTCCCTCATGATAACCCAAAAGAGGTTAGCTAAGGTGAGACAAGGTCTGATACAAGCTCACCCACGGAGCTATGTAGCCTGAGCTGACATTCAAATGTTGGTCTCTGCAACCCCAGTCTTATATATGTACCATTACATCATGCAGGACCTCAGTTAATCTGTCTCTGAATTATCAGAAACTAGCAAGTGTCGTATGCAAAGTACCCATCCTCATACCAGCATGTATCCAAGTGGTAATTTTGTGTGTCCCCACTGAAAGTTCTTGCATTCACATGAGACCTGGAAAGTCGCGGGGTGGGGTGGGGTGGGGACGACAGGTATTTGTTCTCCTTCAGATTTCTTGTCAGGATCCATGGACCGGGAGAGGCTCATGGGACCAGCAAATGGCTCTGTCTGAAAACTATGCTGCTCAAGTTATGTTCACAATAATAATAAGAGGAGGAGGAGATTGGATGTATACCCCACACTTCAGTTTGAGCCTGTTTGTCAGATTATTTTTAAAGCATTCAAACCGTATCCTGCCATGCAATTGGTATTATTTTACCCATGCACAACCTCACAGAGCCCACTGACAAGCCTCCTCTCCTCGCCCTCTTGTTGTCACTGAATGCTGTTCAACAACCAGTGGAATAAATAAACAGTGGACAAGCTGAACAGCCAGCCAACAACTATAATTAAACACTCCTGTTTTTAAAAAGCCTTTTTTTTACTGTTTGGTTTTATTTCAAGTTGTGTTATTGTTTTTATTCGCCCATGCACATTTTCTCTCAGCCTTATGGGAGGTGTAGTTCCCCGCTTATGTAATTTAATGACCTGATCCAACCATTCATGACCCCGGGTAGAAATGATCTTGCCTACTGAACTCCTGGAAGGCTAAGAAATGACATTCAAGCTGTCAGTATAGGCAATATCACAGCTATGTCATGGAACATGAGTTAGATCTAGATGATCTGGAATGACAGCTAAGAGGTCATATGACATCAAAGTTGCATCATATCTGAAGGTGTCAGAATGACTCAGCAAGTGTACAGAACTGTACTGTGATTGGTCAATGTATGTATATATTGTAATTAGTTCTTTGTACAGGACTGCCTTTATGGTTACTGTTGTTATGCGAAGCACTTTGTCAGTGAATATTCTGAACTGCAACAAAGCTGTGTATGTATATAAGCTCTGTAAATAAACTGTAAATACTCCACTACAACTACTCTGCTATTTTCCGGCTTCAAACACCGTCACAACCACCACAGGGAAATACAACACAGCAATAGGCAGTGTACACCTGCAGAGCTGTTTGATAGCAGTTTGAGGTGGTTGATGGACAGGCCATACATACATTCACTGGTGATTGCTGCTGCCAAAAAGGTATGTTTAACTATTGAACATGTTTACTACAAACTTTGTGGCATCTCTACTCCTTATACCATCCTTTGGTTGCCCTTACAGTCATTGTAAGCAGGTCCCATAGTGGCCCAAGTATAAAATAATGGAAATGATTTAATTTATGAATATGTGCTGAGTCCTTTTACTAAATACCACATATTGTTAATAAGCAATTGGGGTAGAATGAATACATGACAGACCACTGAAGGGCAGAATCCAGGTCTCCAGTGTTCCAGATGCTCAGAAGAGTGAAGGGCTACTGCCACAGGAGGTGGTGGCGGCTAAAAGCATGGACGGCTTCAAAAGGGAATTCGATAAGCATATGGAGCAGAGGTCCATCAGTGGCTATTAGCCACAAGGTATAGATAGGGGCTCTGGGGCAAGTGATGCTCTGTCTTCTTGGTGCTTGGGGGGATGTCAACAGTGGGAGGGCTTCTAATGTCCTGGCCCCACTGGTGGACCTCCTGATGGCACCTGGTATTTTTGGCCACTGTGTGACACAGAGTGTTGGACTGGATGGGCCTTTGGCCTGATCCAACATTGGCGTCTCTTATGTTCTTATGTTCTTACTACCTTGTCCACTTCCTAGAAACATCTGGTTGACTGCTGTTGGAACAAGATTAAATGGAATTTTGGTCTTATTCAGCTAGGCGGTTCTTATGTTCAAGATTTTTGTGGCACAGACACACTCTGTTAGCCCCACCCCCACCCCCACCCAGCTGTGAAATGCAAAAGCTCCCTGCTATGAAAACAAATGTCCCACCTTTGTGGAGTATTTATGTTTGATGAATGCCTGTGCTCCAGGAGGCCATTGTACCGTGATGGGCTCCTAAGCCCCCAACACAACTTTTAAATTACACTCTTTGATGTGGTTGCAGAACATTCCATGTCACATTCTATGGTTGCCTTTTGCATTTGATCTTTTGCAGGAGGCCATTTGATAAGAAAGCCTAAGCAGGGAAATATAAAACAGAAGGACATGGTGTGGAATAAGAAACCAATGGTTTAGATTTTCCTCCCTCTGGGCAGCTAATTTTTTTCGGGGGTGGGAGTGATACACATACAGACTCTTTCATTAGAAGTAACTATTTGCTTTCACCATGATGGAAACAGAATCCTTAGGACCTCCTTGAAACTCACAAGAGGTTGGGAATGTCAGACAACAGCTAACACTCCATCTTACTCTGTTGCCTTTGATTCTTATCTAGAGTAATTTGGGGGCTTTTTATCAGTAAGGGCATGTGTGTCACACAGTACTGGCTAAGAGAATGCCAGGAATGAAGGGCAGCACTTCCTGTTTTAACTCTTCATATTAGCTCTAAATATTCCTTGGTCTTGTAATTTTGTTTCAGTCTTGTTTCTAGGTATCTGAATGTTTGCCTGCATTCTTGTTATTTAGTATTCTCCTCAAGACACATGGTATATCCAGTTAATAAGTGTCCAGCAGCAACACAGGTGTTTTAACACATTTGGCTGTACATCAAAAGCTGGGTGACTTACATCATTCCTAATAAAGATGACTGTTACCGTGCTATGTGAAATATATTTTAATGGTGACTATTTTTCTGTCTTTTTATTATCCTGCTTTTATACGTAAATATCTTCTGCTCAGTCAGTTTTTCATAGGGAACAGATATGCAGATATTTCTAATAATAAAAACAGGACGAGGGGATAACAGCTTCCTCAAGGTGTTACAAAAAGCTATCAAGAAAGTCAGAAATAAACTTCAAATATCTTGATTCCTATCCATTCACCTCTATGGACAGAAGATGTTGCCACAATGTACTGTTATGTAAAATGAACACAGAAGTTCAAAGCACAAATCAGACTTTTGGAAATAAGGCATGCTTTTGAATTGTTTGACCTGAAACAGAGGACATCTGTTATATTTGGAAGGCTGTAAAAATATGGAATACCCACTGCATTTTGGAGCAAGGATGGGCAAGTAGGAGCCAATTGGTTGGACCTGGCCTGTGGAGCCATGTTCTTCTGTCCTCTGGTGATGGTATCAAATTTGAATCAAGGTGTTATTGGCTCTCAGTTCCACTTGAGAAGGGGAAGGTTTTGAAAAGTTCCCTCTGTGTGTGTGTGATGCATGTGAGATAACTATTTCCCATCTTTCATTGAATGTTGTATAATTGCCCGACCCCGTGAACAAGCTCCATAAATGTGAGGCCCAAACTGTAAAGTGGCACCAGCTTTATTATGGAGCTTCATGGTTGTGTGGCCAAATGCATTTCTGGCCCACTCTGAAGAACAGAACAGCCACCAAGGATCCTGGATTAAGGCACACCTTTAAAAGAAGGGTGATGCCTCTAAATAAGGGATACTAGGCCATTCTCACCAAGTCTACCTTGGAATTTTTAGAAGGATTTGTAATTTCCTCCTGGGTGATAAGCAGCACTTTAATTGCTTGTTAAAGTAAAATAGCACAGAAATAAAATAGTGGACATTCTTCTTCATGATGTACATCACACAGGAAAGCAAGGGATGGGAAAACTATGGGTTTGATGGAAGCGACAGAAAGTGCTTTTGCTTCCTTCCCTCTCCCCACTGCAGCCTCCTGACCTGTGTGGCTGTTAGACCACAAAAAGTCCCACAACTCCAGGACTAAAGTTTCCTGGGGTCAGAAAGAACTGCTGTGAAAGGGGGAATGCAGGTCAGACCAACAATCCTCAGTGCCTTCCTTCCACTAAGGGATTGTGGGATCTAACCCAATGCAGTTGAGTTCCCCTTCCTTTTCTTTATGCTCTGACTCTTTTCAAACTATCCAGATAGAGACTTGATGATACAGCCACATGGTCAAAAGGGAACAGGAGACTACTTAGGCTCTTGTCTTCCTAGAGTGACTTTACATGTAACAACAGACAAACAGCAGCTGTTCACATAGCTACCCCCAAGCAGCCATAATCTTCTTGCATTAGTTTGCTTCCTTCTTTTGCGGTATCTGCTAGCTTTGCTGCAGCCTGGAATGCTATCCCAGTGCTGAGGCAAACAATGGGTAGGAGGGAACACAGAAGGGTTAGGCTGTTCTTCTGTATGCTAAGACATGTCTGCTGAATTTCTCCCCATAAAGTACCACCTTCCTTGCTTCAGTTTAAGAACTGAACTATAAGTGAATGATTCAATGCAAGTTAACATTAAAAATATTAAACAAAGTTTTATTGCTGTATAGGCATGCTTCCCCACCACTAAAAGGGACTTGCCTCTCAGAAGATGCATGGCAAACACTGGGAAAGAGATTGGACTGTTATTGTGAAATTCATCACACATTGTAAAAACAGACAATACAAAATGCCTTCAAATATTTATTTCTATATCAGTGTCAAAAGGATGCTGCTGTTAACTTAGCCATGCAAAGTCATCCCCAAGAATATCCTAGCCCAGGCAGAAAGTCTTTCTGCCTGAACTTATCAGGATGACAAAGAGAGAAAGAATGGCATAGTGGTTAGGTCACTAGATAGGGGGTAGTGTCTCAATTTCCTGCTCCATTTTAAAAAATGCCAAGGTTTCTCTAAATTTCTAGCCACAGGAAGCTGAAAGTAAACAGCTCCACTATGCTTTGATGTATTTATTGTTGTCTGTTGTTGGAGACTCAGCTTAAATGGGCTTTGGGTCTGACTCACAGTGGAAATGACTGTTGGCCATTTGTAACAGAATGTGGATGTGTGTTTTGTGTATTCAGATCTATGGATGGGGAACAGAAAAATCACAAAATCTAAGAAAATACATCTTAATATGCAGAAGTGTGAAAGGTGGCACCATCACGATTCGGTTTATCTCTTGACACATAGAAGAGATTATTTGATCCATTTAAAATGAGTTCCAGGCTAAATTTGAGAGTTATCACTTACATTTGATTTTATATGCATTTCCTTGAATTTAGACTGCAATCCTAAGAATGCTTTCTTGGGAGTAAGGTCCATCAAATAACATGAGATTTACTTCTGAGTTAGGGTTGTTCTTTAAATCCTATAGGTTTCAATAGAATTTAGCACCAGCTCACATACCTCCTTTTGTATGTTCAGGGTGTGCTGTGCTGGTGTGTGAGAATGAGCCTTGGGCCCTTTGTTATCATCTTATAAGAAACAACAATCCATCACTGTGTGAAGCCAGTAGGGTATATAGAATAGGCAGACCCATGTCCAAAATCCTCACTCAAGAGTAAAACTTTCTGGAGGACCTTCAGCCAGTTACTCTTTCTCTCTCAATCTAATCTACTTTACAGTGTTGTTGTGAGGAGACACAATAAACCTGTGTTAACTTCTGTGAGTTCCTTGGAGGAATGGCAGGACAACAGCGTGATAGAATATGGCTGAGCCTGTTGAGGATTATGAATACTTCATTAAGGAAGGATTAGAGAAAGATGTTGAAGTCATAAGCTCTACATCAACACCCAAAAAGTGATGCCAAAGACTGGAATCCAGTGCATATTTAGCAACATCTGGCACATAGTGATAGTGGCTCTTTCATTCACCCATGACTGGGAGGATCAGTCATATATCAAAGGCCTCTTCAGATGTAGGGCACAGAGGTGATGGTGTGCTGTCATCAGATCAGAATCTTCAGAGACATGCTCAGCAATTCAGAGGAGTCTCTTAACCGGAGGTGTTCCTTGGCTCCAGGAGAAGATGAAGCAGGATATGAAACAGAGAAAACGAAACAGGCAGAGCCACTATGATTGCCAAGCTCTACAAAAAGTCCTAGGAGATGCACTCCAGGATGAACATGCTGCTTCCAGAATCAGACACAGCTTCTGCCATAGGTACGTATCAGGCACTTGAAGTGGCTGACTCCCCTGCTAATGCTCTGGAGAGCTGCTGCAGAGACACTGAGAGATTCTCTCCCCCCCCCCTCCTAGACATACTGATAGCTGGAGCTCAAATGTCACCTTAGGTCCATCATATTACATACAAGATCATGGGCTAAGTCCATCTGTAGGCTCTTGCTCATGCCTGTGATCCAAAGGCATTGACAGACTGCAGACGCAGAGCATACTCTCATATACATGCTAGTCCTCACTTTGTACAAAGTCTTCTATATATGGTGAGGGGGGGAAACATGCTAGTCAGAAAGTAACCCACATCACTCTTCACATGCCCAGTGCCAGAGCCATGCAAAACAAACCCACCCTTCCAGTTAAGGCTGTGATCCTGTACACAAAAAAATTAAGCAACTGTACTGGTCCCTAGCAAACTCTCCAAACTAAACCAAAATGATACAACACAATGTACAAGCTTCTAAGTTCTCCACAACTCTTCATCAGACTGGATATTTAGAAAGGGCAAGAGGAGACTTCTCAGGCCATAATCTTAAGGCTTTCAGATCATGGCCTGAGAGATCTTTCACTTATAAAAAAACCCCATCCTGATGACAAGTTCTGGAGAATTCAAAAGCTTGCACAGTGTGTTATGTTGCTTTGGCTGGTCTTAGAAAACGGTATTACAATCCAATACATGCTTACTTGTGAATAAACCCAACAAATGTACATCTAAGGAAATATGTCTAGGATAAGACATTATTAGTCCTTATAACCAGGGCTATTTTTGGGCAGGAACGCACAGGAACGGAGTTCCGGCTGGCTCCCAAGTTGGCCACGCCCTGCAGGAACTAATTAGCATAATAGGCCACACCCAACAGCAGACACTCATAAGGATTGGCTACATTAGGGGTGTGTGGCCTAACATGCAAAGGAGTTCCTGCTACAGAAAAGTCCTGGGTTTTGACAACAAACAAGGTAAACAGAATAACAAGCAAAAGGAGGCTGTGGCTGGATAACCACACTTCTTGCAACATGGGGGTGTGGCCTAATGTGCTAATGAGCTGTGCTGTCGGGGGTGTGGCCCAATATGCTAATGAGTTCCTGCTGTTGGGTGTGGCCTATTATGCTAATGAGTTCCTGCTGGGCTTTTTCTACAAAAAGAGCCCTGCTTATAACCATAACCATATATATGTATAGCTAGCTCTTGGACAGTTTTCTACTAACTAGTAGCTTTTCTGCTTACTGGCCAGGTATTTTCTTCCAGTAGTGAGCCCTATTAATCAACTGTGGCAAAAGCAAAAGAACAGTCTTGTGGCATCTTAAAGGCTAACACGTTTATTGTAGCATAAGCTTTTGTGGGCTTGAATCTATTTCATCAGCTGCATTCAATATATTGGGCTTGAGCCCGTGAAAATTTAAGTTACAACTGAATTTGTTAGTCTTTAAGTTATTTCCTTGTTGCATAATAGGTAGACGTTATATTTAAATGAGATTTTTTAAAAGACCCATGCAGCTTTATCTTATTCCATTGTCACAACAAGCCTGGTCAAGAAGAGACTTCCCCAAGGTCACTCGTTGATCTTCACAACTGAACCTGGGTCTCTGGAGAGGCAGCCCCCCCCCCCTTTGGACAATGGGAGGCAGTTTATGTGGTATGTCTGCTAAGAAGCTGTGAGAATAAACACATAAAAAAACTTCTGCAATGTTCAGGTAATAACAATAATAATGGAGGTCCTTTAAAAATAAATAAATACCTAAGCCAGGGCATGGGAAAGTCACATTCCATTTAACTTGCCCAGCACTCACAAATGTCTTTGTCCTGCAGAACTGGATGAAAAGAAATCTGCAGGGCTGATCACACCTTGGCCCCTTGACTATTGTGAAATTCTTCTGTGCCACTGACTAGGATAGCAGTAATTAGACTTCATGGGCCATCAATTACTTTCCAAACACTTTTTTCCTAGTGGTGCTAATATGTTTTCCTTCTTTTCCATTTATCACTGAATTGGAGGGGTCAAATCTGAGCTAATTGCCTTTGTTTTTCTTCCAAGAAAGAGTGAATTTCACACCTTGTTTGAATACATGGGCTGTAGGTAAAGACTGTTGGGAAGAACACTAATTAAAGCCAGTAGTGACTAGACTATCCTAGACAGTCAAAGGCTCAGCAGTCTCTGAACACCTTAGGGCCTGAGGGAAGGTGTTTGATGGAGAATCATCTCTTATCAAACATTAATCTGGAAAATGTCACCCCACTGAAGGAACCTTATCAAACAATCTGGAAAATGTCACCCCACTGAAGGAAGAGAGCTAGTGGGTGATTGGACAGGGGAAGAAAAGGCCATCCTGTTCCTAGGCTTGACCACTGACCATGAATGAAGAACTGTCTCTATTCAAAGCTATACCTGATCCCTTCCTCATATAACTCCAGGAAACAGGGCAGGCCGCAGAGAGGGTCATGACACAGTAACATGAGGTCATACCCACAAGATCAGTCATAGCTTATCTTTTCTACTTAGGTGCACAATGACTAAGGCCCTCACACACTTAGGGTCCCCTTAGGTGATGAAATCCCTACCCAGAAGGGTTTTTAATCAATTTTTCTTCATACAAAGAGTGGCCATCAAATGTATGTGTTTATTGTTTATTTTATTTATTTCATTTGTACCCCACCTTTGTCCCCAATGGGGACACAAAGCAGTTTACATAGTTCTCATCTCCTCTATTACCCTCAAAACAGCCCTGTGAGGGAGGTTAGGTTGAGAGAATGTGACTGGCCTAAGGTCACTAAGCGAGCTTTTATGGAATTTATGACTAAACCTTCCAACTGTGACGTTTTTATCCCAACTTTCCTCCAAGGAGCTCAGGACAACCTACCTCATTCTTCCTCCCTGTATTTTATCCTCACAAATCCCCTGTGAGGTAAGTTATTCTGAGAACAACTGGCTCAAGATCACCCAGCAGTGAGTCTCCCTGGCCTTTCAAAGCACTGTGCCACATTGGTTGCAGAACAGAAATGGCTCAAAATGACAAAAAAAAACTTTTTGCAGCATTAATGCACTCTGAGGCTCATTGATTGGGGGTGGTGAGTAGGTTGTGTAATAGGACTGTGTCAGTCTGACATATGCAACACTCTACAAAGTTTAGAAATATTGAGCAACACTGTGTAGCATTTCATAGCACTTCTTAAATGCTCAAGGTGATGTACCATGGTGGCAAAGAGAATGAGACGATAAGCCTAAGCAGGTCTCTCAGAAGCCAGTCCCATTTTATTCAGTGGGGCTTAATGCCAGGAATATCTGGGAGGTCCCTAGTTCAGGTCTCACTTCTGTTGCCAAACGGACTATGTGGTTTTCGGCACGGCCAATCTCTTCCAGCCTCAACTCCCCACCTGCAGTATGAGGGTGACAATATTGTTCTGTGTTAAAAGGTGATGTATACAAAACACAATAATAATAATAATAATAATAATAATACCATACTAAGGTAAGCCAGTAGAAAAGAGCAAGAGTCCAGTAGCACCATAAAGACTAACAAAATATGTGGCAGGGTATGAGCTTTTGTGAGTCACTGCTCACTTCTTCAGAGCTTCTTCAGATAAGGTAAGCCAGTATTATTACTTCCATATTATACACGGGGGAGACAGAGGATGTTGGGAGAGTAACTTGCAGAAGGGTATAAGTGAGGTCATCTTAGAGGTGGTATTTGAATCAAGGGCCTATAGGCTCACAGCTCTTCGGCCTTGTGCTACACTAGACAAAGTGCCTTCAAGTTTCCTCCTATGAAAGGAAGCTATTCAGCAAACTGTTATCCTCTGGAATGCAGGTAAGCCTCCTTTCTAACCAGTGAAGGTTGTTTTCCCAAGTGACATGACCTTTTAGCCTCTCTTGTGGCATCTGTGTATGCAGCCAAAGGACTGTAATACATCAACTGACTATCACATCCTAGGAACCTCTTGTACAGCAGATTGAAGGCCCATCTGGAAAGTGGATTGACATTTAATTCAGTGCTTGCTATGGTGTTTTTGTTCACTGGTGAATGCACACACTCAAACCTGAGTATCAACATCATCACCAAAGAGAAAACATCCAGACTCTTCTCCTGGAGACACAGCTTCTCTGGACCTTAAACGTGGTTGATTTTATCATTTAGCAACATTTTTAATGTGCCATCTAGAACTGTAATGCAATTATAGAAGACCATACACTTTTCTTCCTTCTTTTAATGCAGGAGTGAAAGAAAGTTTCTTACCAGTACTATTCCCCTTGGGGAATCTGAAGCAGAAAAATAGGAGGTACCACTTTGACCACTTTCTGACTGGTACGCTGTACTAGCTTACATTCAACCCTGTTTTGATGGGAGTATGGTTTGTGTTGTGACTTTTAATTAGGATTTTAAAAGGTTTCATTGGGTTGGATCTATCATTTTGTTTAATCAAAGGCTGCTAATTCCACCACTACAAGGACCCGTCTGCTGATGTCAAACATGCATCTGATGTTAGTAAAGCCGTTCTTGCACTGAAAGAATGTGCAGGCACCACGGGAATAAAAAGAGAGCATCCATCTCAATGTTTGCAAGAATCACTAGAAAAGGAATGTTTACTCAATTTGATAAATAGCCTTATCAATGTCATCTGAGGACTGTGCCCTTGAGGAGGAACACCAACTCAAAATGCAAAGGGAACTTGTTTTCCCCGGTAGTTGACATTCCCTGCAGCTTTTGTTTCTTTCCTTTGGGTTTATATCTGAATTAGTCCTAATCACCAGAGATTCCTCTTTTAGGAAGTATTGTGTTTGAGAAAGGGCCAGGTGATGTGCAAGTTGTATCTACAGTGATCCATAATGGCTGTTTGACACATGCAACCTGTCACTTGATATTGCACTCATCCAGCAGTCAGCATGCTAATATGGACTCTCCCTTAGCAGTGATGCTTGAAACTTAAATGGCGAAACTGAAATAGCAACTTGTGCAGCACCTGTGAAAAAGCCCTAAGTAGTCAATTAAGCCTCTGCTGTCGGGATTTCTTTGCACTGCATATTCATTTGAGCCCGGCAGTAAGACTTTGTAGTCATAAGCACTAGTTTTCTCAAAGAATGCTGAGTCTGGCGAGACAGCTTGCGAAATCAAGGCAGAGTTTTCAAAGCACTCAGCATCTTGCATTTTCTTGCTGTCTCTTCTACCCAGATTTTCTGGTGTGTCAGGCACACTGATCCACTTTTTGTGCACTGGATTCTTTTGTGAATCTGTTTCTATAGACTTTATGCTTCCATTTGTCTGCTTCAGGACAGAAACATCATTATTTCATACGTAGAAATGGGGGAGGGGGAGTTGAAGAAGTTATTTAACCTTAGAATGTGTTATTTCATATGATAAATACACACTTGCTTCATATCTGCATACAGCCAGACATTCAAGGCAGTACATTTTTCAAACAACAAAGCACAGTAGTATATTGTGGGGAAGTGAAATCATTATCCCTATATTATACAGTCATTGCTGTTGTGAGTCCTTCATGGATTGTGTGTGTGTGTGTGTGGGAGACATGGGCTCCTACAGGATATTGTTTATGTTAGTGATAAGCAACACAGTCCACCAACACCAACATCACCCTCATCTTATGCTTAGGTCATTTTGTGAAGTTTTTGAAAATGGAGACTGAGATCTCTCCTGCAATGTGTTTTCTGTACAGGCAGGGGCGGATTAAGGCTCACTGGTGCCCTAAGCACTGACCAATCCTGGTGCCCCCCCTCCTTTCCACCCTGACCCAGTCCATTTTAGTTGCTGACCACATATACAATGCAGGTTGCAGAAATACAAAAATTTATTCGTATGAGAACACAATATACTGTACAAACTAAGCGTTTCACCCTTTTCCCAACTTTGTGGTGCCCACTTTGGCCCTGGTGCCCTAAGCAGCTTAATGGTTAATCTGCCCCTGTGCACAGGTACACACATCTAGCCAGATTTTTTTGAGGGAGGGGGGAAACTAGCAGGCTGGGAGGAACTATGGCTCAGTAGCAGAGCTTCAGGGTATGCCATGCTCACCTGTAGCTGTTGGAGTTATCTCCATGTGGCAAATGGTGGCTGAGGCCGACAGATAGTGGTTGGTCTTAGACTACCTGGAGAATTCATAACTGAAATGAAATCTGAACTATTCTTATCCTACCCTTCCTCCAAGAAGCTCAGGGCTGTGGAACCAGTTTTCCTTCTCCCAGCTTTACATTTGGCCCCTACACTATAACAGTTCACACAACCCATGCATGCACCCTTTGCAGCTGGTATTAAGGAGTGCACAAAATATGATATTGGTGGTTCCTTATTCACAAGCCATATGACTTAAATGGCTGATTTATATGATCCAACATGTCCCAAACATGGACTTTCAATAGATGTGTTCTGGGAATCCCCCACTAAGAACTTAGTTCCAATATCAGACACTGTGGATGGGGACCAGAATATGAGGGGAGGGGGCTTGCCTTTCAGCTTCTCCTTTTCTAGCGTGCCTATGAGCAAAGCCTCAGCAATGGCAGGTGGTATTCCTGGCTCCCTCTCTAACTGCCTTCTGGCTTTGAGGACAAGACCTGGCCTCCTTCCTCCTTGACTGTCTCCAGGAAGGCCTTATAAAGGAAT
Source organism: Gekko japonicus (assembly GCF_001447785.1). Lineage (NCBI taxonomy): Eukaryota > Metazoa > Chordata > Lepidosauria > Squamata > Gekkonidae > Gekko > Gekko japonicus. The sequence goes on along the minus strand of NW_015171510.1, from coordinate 656,474 downwards.
ACCTGGGGCAGGACTTTCCCTAGCTCCCACCAATGCATCCCAAGCATTGGGTGACTGGCCTCCTGACCAGTGGGCTCTCATCCACCCACCTTCTAAGTCTTTAAAAGCCTTTTCCAGCCCCTCTTCCTCAGGGCTAGGGTCCACCCCATATTTTCCCAGTCTGGTTTTGACCTGCTGGGCCTTCTTTCTGCTCCAGGGAGTCCCCAGTGGTTGCCCTTCCTCCCCCCCCCATTTCCTTTTGCTGCCCAGCTGCACCCTGCTGAGAATTGCTTCGCCTTCCCCTCCCCTGCTCATTCTCTGGCAGCCCAAGATGATTGCCTCCGTGTTGGGTATTACAAGTTGAAAACACTCAGTATCTCTGGGGTTAAATGTTTGTTTATGTTACTCACAGGAAGTCACATGTTTTTCATGCAACCAATGTTCTTTAGCTGTAGAAAGCCCGGGAATTTTCTCCCTGATCTAGGAATTTGATTGGGACTAAAGTGTCAAGGTATATTGCCATTTTATGGCTTCTCTTCCCGTCTTTGTTTGGTGTTCTGAAGAAGAAGAGTAGTTATAATCTCTCTCTTCTAGTTTTGTCTTTGTAGAGTAAGGATGTAGTAGATTATGCTCTGTTGTTATTTTCATCCCAGTTACCCTTCCCATGCTAGAATTTAGTAAAAACTTTATATTTTAATCACACATGGACTCTCAGTCTGAATGATTTTACTCTGGCTCTGCTGGACTATCTTATCTCTGCTAAATACCATTTTTTTCAATATCTCACTATCACCCAACACTCAGTCTCTTGCCACCCTGGGTGGGGCCAGCCAGCAGCAGCGCTTGTAGGGGCTGGCAGGCTCGCCGGGCTCCTCAGAACGAGGGCCGGAGGGACTCCATCCCTGGACATCCAGGTACACCTGGGTCCTGGTCAGATAGTGTCTGTAGTGTGACAGGAGAGGGGGTTGCACTGCTTTCCCAACCTGAAATGGCCCAGATAGCTTCTGTTTGCACTAAGAAAACGTACCTGTACTTGTGGCTCCGTTTTAAGTTTCCCAAGGGGGTAAATAATGGCTCAGGTCATGGAGAAGGGGGATTAAGCCTCCTCTCCCCATGTAGGGCAGTCCCAATCTGATGCGGGGCCCTGTGCTCCTCCAACAAATTCTCGGTGGGGAACTGCCGGCACACACCTGATTGAAAGTCCTTGTAGCAGCCAGAAGGACTTAGTAATGTGAATCTGCCCTATTAGAATCCTTAGTCATTAGCATGCCCTGAGATAATGGAGGAATCCCTCCTTTTAACCCCCCCCCCAATTGTGAACATGGCGGGTTGAAGGGCATTAAGGGGTAATCAATCCACCCTGAAAAGTATGGAACGATGTAAGAGTTTGGGAGTGGCTGGGAATGTTGTGTGGCCTCCTTTCAGCTGCATGGCAACTCCACATACGATGCAAAAATGTAAAGGGAACTTTGCAGCATATGCTGTCACTCAAGGACCTCCTTGAGGCTTCTGCTGTACTTGTAACATAAGCGGTGACCTCTGTGTCTAAATGGAATGACATATGAAGTTAGTCATATTGCAGTCAATTCTCTTTACCACCCCGAAGCAAGACAAGCCACGGGTGCCCTAGGTGCATCAGAGGCTGGTGAGCCATACTCGGACTCCGCCGGCCTCCAGGATTCCAGGGGGAGTTCTTCTTGTACTCTGGATGAGGTTTCCACGTCTGTCTCTTTGAGACTGCAGTACTCAGATCTGCAGTTCTGAAAAATGGCTTTTTCCAAAGCAGGGGAACTGCGTTCAACATTCCTCCCTTTTTCAGGCAGTCCAGCTATAGAAACTGAATGTCTAATCCCTGTAGTTGCATACAGTGAAACTTCAAAGGGGCACCACCTGTGTCCCATTAGAGATGGGTTACACTGGCAGATTGGGTAGGGAAAAAAATTAAACACAGTCTCCTTCTGGCACTGTCTGCTCACATGCCCCATGTGAACCGCATGTACAGAATAATAAACTGACTCCTGAAAACTGAATGTCTGAGTGCAATTACTAATGGCAAGTTGCTTCTTGACTTGGTTGTGCAGAGATTAATACCTGGGCCTGGTGTGCAGCCTAATTGTGTTTGTCTAATCAAATTTCACAGCTCCCCAAATCTCCATAATGGGCTAAATTGAAAAGCAGGTTTTGAAGTGAAATCCAGACATTGCAGCTGCAGTTCCTCAGAATGGATATCCACTTTAAAGCTCACAATGGATTCCTTATTCTGTGAACCACCCCTTGGTTTTAACAAGGAGCTGGATGAAAGACCAGATCCAAGCCAAATGTTAGAATATGGTTTTCAGTCCAGGCTTACTCTAAGGGCACATGTGCATTATGGAGAGAGCATGCACCTGGGCTAAAGGGGAGGGGATCCACCTGTACAGTTTCTCATCTACATGACTGATTAGGAAACCTGGCGGTCCAGCAGAGATTGCAGGAATCTGCTGTGTGGCCAAATAAGAGTCAAACTACATGTATCATTAGGGATCTGTGACTGGATCCCCAGCATGTGATTTAGCAGCAAACAGCAGCTGCAGAGGAGACATGTGGATTGTGGCTGAAATGCTAGGGGTTGACTTCTTCCCCCTCCCTGCCACTGCTTTAAGTTACGGTAGGGATAAGAAAGATACCTATATCTCTTTTATATATATAGGAGCTGCGGTGGCTCAAGTGGTTAAGACGCTGAACTGCAAGCTGTGGAAGGTCAGTAGTTCAGCAGTTCAAGACCCGGGTGCCGCAAGACGGGGTGAGCTCCCGTCTCTAGTTCCAGCTCCTGCCAACCTAGCAGTTCGAAAGCAAGAAATTGCAAGTAGATAAATTGGTACCACTTCGGTGGGAAGGTAACAGCGTTCCGTGCATCTTGGTGTTTAGTCATGCCAGCCACATGACCACGGAAACGTCTTCGGACAGCGCTGGCTCTTCGGCTTTGAAACGGAGATGAGTCGGATTCGACTGGCTTTCGAGCAAGGGAACTCTCTCTCTCTCTCTCTCTCTCTCTCTCTCTCTCTCTCACATTTGGTACCTCTTCATCAGTGACAGACATATGCTTCTAAGTATTTTTTTTCTCACATTAAACACCAGCAATCACAGTTTTATGATAAATAAATAAATAAATAAATGGGATAAAAATCTAAATAATAAATAAATAAATAAATAAATAAATAAATAAAATGTATCTTCCTACCAAGGCTTTTAATTGAGGGAGGGGTTTTAATGGTCTGCTCTGGTCTAAGGTTTGTTTTATGAATAGTTTTATGTTGTTTACTAGGAGTAATGCTCGTTGTGGGAATTATGTTGTTTACTAGGAGTAATGCTCGTTGTCGGAAGAAATACGAGATCTAGAAGGAAGCCCCAGATGAATGTCCCGACTGTGGCTGGTGGGGCGGCATAAGGCAGGGCTGTCTCAAGTCATTTTGCTGCCCCAAGTGGGTAGAATGGGAGGACAGCCTCATGGTAACAGATAGGGTTCTTGTAATGTATTGTAAAGGCTTACATGAATCACCTCATTCACCTCCCAGGTTAAGCTTGAGCCGAACAAAGGCTCCTCAGACCTAACTTCCTATTGGTCGCTCTTCAACAGCGACCAATCAGAACTGTTCCAGTTCCCAGCGAGGGAAAGACTCTCATTGGACATTATCCGCACAACCTCATTGGTTGTTCATTGTAAATAGGCGTGGCTATGTTAGCCCGGGAATGTTTAAAAGGAGCCTAGCTCCCAATGTTACTGGTTATGAATGCTTTCAAGTGCTTGTTCGTTACTTCAATAAAGCTGATTCACTTTGCTGATATCACTCTCCGGATCTTTGTTAGCGGCAATCTAACAGTTCTCTCCACCTCTGACTTATTTTTTGAAGGGGAGGGGGGTGTTATGCAGTGGCAGCTAAGGTAGAAAAGCTCCTCCTCCTGTGCCATGTTTTCTGGGTTCCAAGGGTCTGGAAAGTAGTTCCATAGCTGATTACACAGTTGCCAACTCTGGGTTGGAAAATACCTGTAGTTTTGAGGGGTAGAGCCTGGGGAGGGCAGAATTTGGGGTGGGGAGTGACCTCAGTAGGGTA
>NW_015171510.1:644959-651580 GCF_001447785.1 Gekko japonicus | reverse complement strand
GGAACAGTAAACTGTTTAGAATGTTAGAGGGACAGGCCAGTGAGGCCGTATATGCAAACAACCTCTGTGTTCTGAGGCAAAGGCGAATCAGGCCACATATGCAAATGACCTCTGTGTTCTGACTGGCTATGGGGGGGAGAGGAACAGCAAACTGTTTAGAATGTTGGAGACAGGACTCAGGCAAAGCATCCAGTGGATAGGGAGACCCTCTGAATGACAGATCAGAGAGCGAACTGATTTTGGAGCGTGTTGGAATGTTCAGGGGAGTCCATGACCAAAATAGAATTATATATACCGGAGGATGTCCCATGGCTTGTTTTAATGGCTTGCTGTTTTTATATCGTTAACCTGCTGTTTTCATTGTAAGCTACCTTGAATGGAACTCTGACGAGGTGGCATAGAAATCTTCTAAATAAATCAATGAAAGAGTTTTATAAAAGTTTTTGTTTTCTTTGAAAAACATTTCTACTAACCAAATGCCTTACGCAATCGTAGTAACTGGTGTGACACAGGGGCTCAGAGAATGAGCAATAATCTTAGGGGCTGCAGGTTCCTCAACAGTGCAATCCTAAACAGGGTTACACCCTTCAAAGAGCAAGATTGCACTGCAAATGACTCTCTATGCCACAGCTTTTTATCAGATAATAATACTGGCCTACCCTATAGGGCAGCTTCTTTGAGAATATCCTTCAAGTGCTTTGAACACTGAAAGTGCTGTATAAATGCCAGCTATTTCTGGTGTGTTGCACACGCACATGCATGTACACATCACACATGGGAGACAAATGCATGCTCCTTCACTCTCAAACACAAAGATAGTGATACTCCCTTGCAGTGTTCCCTCTAAGCTGAGCTGGTGTGAGCTAGCTCAGTTTTTTAGCCTCCAGCTCACACATTTTTGTCTTAGCTCAGGAAGGATGGCTCCAGAGCAAACTAAGGCTACGATCATACGCACAATTAGATCTGACATAGGTGCGAATGCCGGGCGGATTCAAAGGGCACGATCAGACAACATCTGGGAAGCGCCCCGCAGCCGTTAGCAACTTGTTCTGCTCCGCCGCAGGGGCGGAGTTAAAAGACACTGGGGGAAATCCAGTAGTTAACGGGTTATGACGGGCCACAAATGGACTTCCCTGTGTCCAATCGCTCCAGCGCGCTCTCATGGCATCGGGATGGTCTGATCAGGCCATTCCAACTCCATGCTGTTGTCCCCCCCCCTTCAGAGTATGCACATCATCGCAAATTCCATAGGGAGCCCTTGGTGAGGAAGTGCAATTCATCGGTCCCTTGGCTAAGCGCATGGGGGGGAAATGGCACAACCCCCCAACTCACCTGCAGTTGCGTCTGATCACGCACTGATGGACTGCGCCCGCAGTTTCAAAGGGAGGTGTGATTGTGCAACTGCAGGTCAAATTCCTCCGGAGGAAATAGCCTCACTCCCCCCCCCCATTTTTTCTGGCACGTGTGACCGCAACCTAATTTATGCAGTAGCCAAATCACTCGCTCACAACTTTAAGGCCAGTAGCTTGCAAAGTAGAATTTTTGCTCACAAGACTCCACAGCTTAGAGGTAGCATTGCTCCCTTGTACATACGCAGCCCAATTCTCTGTAGAGAGAAGTTCCACTAAGCAACATACACCATACTCCAAGTAACTCTGAAACCTTACTGAAACAAGTGCATGTAAAAATAGATACTATAAATAAAATATACACACAAGTAAGACAAAATAGACATTCATAACATAGTATATCCTTCAATGAACACAGGTTAGTGTACCCATAGACTGGGATGGGGGGGGGACGCATAGATATATGAAGTTATGCGTGTACATCTCTGCTTGTGTACACAATTTTACCTGTTGTGCACATACAACTGTATATGTGTATTTGCAATGTATGTAGGAGATGTGCTGTGCCTTTGCGCAAGCACACGTAGGCAGTGCAATCTCCCCCTTCATCACATCTCAGGTCTTTGAGGCTGACTTTTTTCCCCAGAAGCCACCAAGATATTTTTGGCAGACAGACAACTTCATTGTACTGTTTCATCCTGACAAGCAGTTTCCCATCACCCTCCGCAAAGGTAACTAACTCTGCCACAATTGGTAATTACGATCAAAGACCCTGCACAACAGTGCCTGGTTTGATCACCAGCTTAAGCGGTCTGCCTTATGTTTTCTCTTGTCGCCCTGGGCATACTGAGATCCATCAAGTATCACTTTCAAAGATGGAAAAGTTCTCAGATCCTGCTGCTGAACAATATACTTAACAGGTTGCTTGTGATCTTGTAGAGGGGACCCCCCCATTTCTTTAGAGATCACAGGCAGGAATTAGGAGCTTTGCTACGTCCTCCAGCCAGCAGCAATCCACAAAGGAGGCTTCTACAGCAGAGAGAAAGTTTTTAGCCCAGAGCAATCTTTTCCTGATCCCGTGTGGCCTCCTTCTCTCTTCCAGTTTGTGTACTGGCCCTGTTTTTGTCAAAGTCTTCAATATAATAAATAGGTGCCATCAAGTCACCACCAACTTATGGCAACCAGTGTTCCCTCTAAGCTGAGTTAGTGTGAGCTAGCTCACAGTTTTTTAGCCTCTGGCTCACACATTCTTGTCTTAGCTCAGGAAGGATGGCTCTGGAGCAGACGAATTTATGCAGTAGCCAAGTCACTCGCTCACAACTTTCATGCCAGCAGTAGCTCACAAAGTAGAATTGTTGCTCACAAGACTCTACAGCTTAGAGGGAGCATTGATGGCAACTCTGTGAAGTTCCACCTCATGGGGTTTTCAAGGCACAAGATGAGCAGAAATTAAAGCCAACCAGTTCTTTTACACCTGGAAAACAGGGTGTGGGTAAAACAATCAATTAAAGAAAGAAATCAATTAAAACAGATTGTTCAGAAGCTTCAGGAATTTCCTCAGTACACCTTAAGACAAATATAAATGCCTCTAACATATTTGCTCAGGACAGTTAGCCTCTTTGCCTTCTCCCTGGGCACTGAGGAGTTCACTGCCTGCTGTTTTGTAATAACTTCCCACCTCCAAGACATAATCCTTGAGCCTTTCTCCAAATTTAATACAAATAGTATCACATGTTTATTATAACTGCAAGCTACCAAACCTGCCTGTAAAAGGATGATATTTTTTTAAAAAAGTGGAAGAAAGTGCTGTCAGGTTGCAGCCAACTTGTGGTGGCTTACGGGTTTCAAGGCAAGAGACAGGGGTGGCTTGCTCTCGCCTTCCTCTGCACAGCAGTCCTTAGTCTTCCATGTTGGTCTTCCATCCAGGTCATGACCATGGTGTCCAGGGCTGTTTAGGCTGCTGCAAAGGCTTTAGGGATTTCCAGTTTTAAAATGCTATAAAGGTCATAATTCTGACAACCTAGCAGTTCGAAAGCAAGAAATTGCAAGTAGATAAATAGGTACCACTTCGGTGGGAAGGTAACAGCATTCCGTGCGCCTTGGTGTTTAGTCATGCCGGCCACATGACCACGGAAACATCTTCGGACAGCGCTGGCTCTTCGGCTTTGAAACGGAGATGAGCACCGCAACCCTAGAGTCGGACTCGACTGGCTTTCGAACAAGAGAACCTTTACCTTTACCCTTTTAAAGGTCATCATTACATTACAAACTTCAGATGGGTACTATTTATGTAGATTTGGAAACTGGTGGGGTGTCTGTGTGTGTGTGTGTGTGGAGGGGGGCTAATAGTGCACCCTTTGACTTTACTGGACTTGGAAGGGTCAGGGTGTGACTCTGTTAAGGATTTCACTGTTAGCAAACCTGAGGTCACAGTGGGAGAGAAGGGCTGGGGAGACCCAACCAAGGTTGAAGAAACCTTAATAGAGAACTTTGGAGGGTGATTGCAGAAAAATTAAGAGCTTGCAGACTGAGTAGTTTGGTGCCCTAAGGAAACATATATCCGTTCAAGGGGGCACTGAATAGATGGTTGCAACCTTGCTCATGGATAAATGTGGATCACAGTTACTACCCACTAGTATTTCAACAGCAATCGCTATGATCAACAACAATGTGGATAGGATTCTTGTATTTGTATATCTAAGAATACAGTGCAGCTGTATGTGAGGTCCATGGCTCAAGCGAATCAGAAATTCCAGGGCCACTGTCTGTCACTTGAGCAGGAGGCAGTCAAAGAAAAGAAAACCTGTCACTGACTATTAAGAAAACAACCTGCATCTGAAGTTAATGTGAAAAGGAGAGGCTTCTAGTTTCCATGATAGTCTCAGAGCTCTGCTGCCCTCTACTGTCCAGATATGATTTGGGGTGCATAAAGCATTCTGTACTAGAACGGGAAGATACAAGGTAGATTAATTCTAGAAGAATCACTGTGTTAGGACCAGTTGCATCTCCAACTCTGTGTGCCTTGCACATGCACAGTATCTATCACTGGGCTGTAGCCAAGTGCCATTCACATGGAGATGCTTCTTGTAAGAAGTGATGCTTCCTTGTGGGAGATATTCCCACACAGCCACTTTGTAGATCCATAATTATTTTCCCATTGATTTTTGTTAAGATTGCAGTTATGGCGGACTGCAATTTAAAGGGACAGGCCAGCATATAGAGTGTGGGGGGGGGTCTACTTATTTTTTTTTAACTTTATGCCTTTTCCCTTCCCCAAAGAATTGCTATTTTAATTGCTATTGTGCTATAGTTTAATAACTACAAAGTGTATGCATATCACACCCATTCTGCAGTCACTCCATTGGCAACCCACCAGTTACTGCGTTCAGTTCAAAGTACTGACTATCACCTACAAGACACTTCATGGTCTTGGCTCTTCCTGTCTGCAAAACTGCCTCCCCTCCTATGCTCCACCACAACAGATTGATGGTCCATGGGGGCCATCTGGGTGTGGCACCCTACAAATGGGCAAGATCAACAACTGCCCATACATACGTATTTTCTGTTGTGGCCCCCATCTGGTGGAATGGCCTGCCTGAGGAGGTCAGGAAGTCTCCCACACTTCTGTCTTTCTGAAAACTATGTAAAACAGAATTGTTCAGGATGGCATTTCTATAAAGATAATAGGACTATATTACAACAAAATGGTTCAGGAAAGTGCTTTTTACAAAGAATGAGACTGTGGACTAGACCACTGCATATAGTATGCATTATCTGTTATCCTACTCCCAGCACACTGCATTCTGCTTATGTGATACCACAGTTTGCCTTGTTTTAACATATCATGTCTTATTCTTTTTGTGTCGTTTCAAATTTCTATAATCCTAGTCTGATTATGTTGCTTCTCAAATGTCACATCCTGTTGACTGGATTGGTTTGCAGTGCACTGTGTAATCTGCCCTGAGTCTCCATGAGAAAGGTGGACTGTAAATAAATAAATATAAATAAATAGACTTGTATAAATTATCTGTTATCATGATCTACTAGACCCCTAAACTCTCAACTTGCATTTAAAAGGAAAGATCTGTAACCTCAGGTTGCCTGCAAAGGCTGTTCTCATATTTTAGGTAGCCTACTGGGCATCAGTCAGACCTTGTGCTTTTTCTATCATAAATCTATGGAATCGGCTTTCTGAGAAGGTGAGGGGGAACTGTCCATAGACATTTTTTGGGGTATTGCAAGCTGACTACTCATTAGGGCTTTAGAGGTACATTAATTGGGGGTAGGTTGTTGGGGACTCTATTATACTTTGCAAGTTTTACATTTGGATTTGTAAGCCATCTGGAGTCACAAAGGACATGAAAGGTATAATAATTCTTTTTGTTGTGAGATACAATGGCAACAGAGATTTCTTCTTTTAAAAAATGACAACTGGGAATTCAGATTAACTAATAGATTACGGCAATGGATCATTATAACATTATTGTACTGTACTACTGTATTGTACTACTGTAACCCTCTCTACATGGGGCTGCCTTTGTCGCAGGTCCGGAAGCTGCAGCTAGTGCAGAATGCTGCAGCCAGGCTGTTGATGGGTCTCTCGATGAGGGACCATATTCGGCCTGTGCTGAAAGCGCTGCACTGGCTGCCGATAGCGTACCGGATTAGCTTCAAAGTGCTGTTTTTGACCTTTAAAGCCCTTTATGGCCAGGGTCCAGTCTACCTGAGGGACCGCCTTTCTCCATATGTTCCCCCAAGGGCACTATGGTCGGGGGGGGGGCGTCATCTCCTGGAAATTCCAGGCCCGAGAGACGTTAAATTTGCAGTGACCAGGACCAGGGCATTTTCGGTGGCGGCTCCTACCTGGTGGAAGGAGCTCCTGGAAGAGATATGGGCCCTGCGGGACCTCTCTCAGTTCCACAGGGCCTGCAAGACAGAGCTCTTCCGCCAGGCCTTTGAGTAGGAGCCGCCGCCACCACTATTCCACCTTTGCCCCCTATGCTCTGGTGTATTAACATCATGATTGCCTGGCCCCCCAAGGGGGGAGCAAGGTGCCTGGGCACGGCTTAGGTGATAAGATCTTAGGAAGTAGTTATGGAAGTTAAGATCTACCCATCTTGTCTAAATCTGTTTGTAAATTTGTTATTGTATTTTATTGTAATTTATTGTTTTTAAGCTATGTGTTTACTGTTTTAACTTCGGCACATGGTGCCCTTGTTAGCTGCCCTGAGCCTTCGGGATAGGGCGGGATATAAATTCAAATATAAATAAA
>NW_015171510.1:642786-644866 GCF_001447785.1 Gekko japonicus | reverse complement strand
TAAATAAATAAATAAATAAATAGTATTACTAGGAAGAAGGCCCGTTGTGGCAATAAAGACAATGGGTGCTAGGCAGGCCAGCCGGTAGCGGCTCCCCTCATGTCTCCCCCTTGCTTTTCGAGACCCTGGGGGGCCAGGCCCCTCCTTGAACCCCACCACCAGCAGAGGCCCCAGCGGGCCAGGGCACCAGGCCTCATCCGCTCCCCTGGGCTTTCCCCACCCAGGCGGCTCAGCAGGCGAGTGGGGAAGCTGGTGCAGGGGCCTCTGGAGGCCTTTCCCTGCCTGGGCGGCTCAGTGGGCAAGTGGGGAGAGGTGGCCCGGGGGCCTCCGGAGGCCTTCCCCCATCCCGCTCGGTGGGCGAGTGGGGAGAGGTGGCGCAGGGGCCTCCGGAGGGCTTCCCCCTCATCCAGCTCAGTGGGCGAGCGAGGAGAGGTGGCACGGGGGCCTCCGGAGGCCTTCCCCCCCATCCGACTCAGTGGGCGAGGAGGGAGAGGTGGTGCAGGAGCCTCCAGAGGCCTGTCGCTGCCCAGGCAGCTTGGCAGGCAGGCGAAGAAAGCTGGTGCGGGGGCCTCCGGAGGCTTGTCCCTGCTGGGTGGGCGAGTGGGGAGAGGTGAGGCAGGGGCTGCCAGAGACCTTTCCCTGCCAGTCCGGCTTGGCAGATGCCCAGCCGGCCACCTGTGGCCAGGCTCGGGCGATGGGGGCATGCTCGGGCTGGGCCCCCTTCACTGGAGTGCCTGTCCCATCTGTCGTCTGACCACCCTGGGGCACTGGGGTGAGGACGACCGTGGTGGTGGCATGATCGGGCTTCGGTCCCTGGCTACCAGAGCATCTGTCCCGTCCACCCGCCACAAGGAGAGTGAGGCCGAGATGGCGGGTGCCGTCTCAGTGGGCAGGACCATGGCAAGGGAGGCAGCAATGCACCCAGTGGAGATGGACGCCCTGTGAGTCACACTCCAGAATGCCAACCAATTCCGGAGCGTTTTGAATGTTCTGGAAAGCGCCACCTCCAAAAGGCTTTTATAATATAGAGAGATAGCACAACGGCAGTTACCCATTTTAAAAAAGCAGGCCAGTCGCACAAGAGGGAATGCAGGGAAAATGGCAGCTGATGGATGAAAGTGCTCACAAAACGCCTGCATGGATGCGCCATTAAAAAAAAAAAAACATATAAAGAGGAACACATACCTATGACAATTTTCAATTATATACAGTTAGTTAAATTGCAATTTACATCTGATACTCTGTAACAGGTAACATTAAAAGTCAAATAGTTTAACAACATGTACTAATACATTGCAACTTGATTATAGTTGTAAGAGATCAATAGGAAATACATTTTTGGGAACTTTATCTCTTAATACCATATAATCTAACATTGGTAACCAAATTGCTGGAAAATGAGGACTTTGTTTTGGATTAGTAATTTAGGTATTATGATAAGCAATTTTTTCCATTACGTAAAACTGCCAGATTTTTTCATACCAAAGTAAAATGGATGGAGGCAATTTTTCTTGTGGATGCTCCATCATCAGTGCAAATGGCTTTGCGTTTGTGGTAGTGATGGTGGGGAAAGGGAGAATCCTCACCATGCATGTGTAGACTCTTCTTTGGTAATCTAGGAGGCAACAGAAAATTTTGTAAAGATGTTCATCCAAGTAGCCTGGCTGCTCTAATTCTTACCAAATAATAACTCATTAGGTCCACATAAACCAATTGAGCTGCTCTTAGATGTTTCTTGAGGGTAACAAAGGCTTCTGCTTCCCACTTTTTACTCTGGACCAACCATAATGGAAATATCTAGATGGAATTTCAGAGGAAAAGCATTCCTCTAGGTAAGAAAAAATACCTAACACTCTCTACCACAAAGGAAACATATAGGAAACTAGCCGTAAAGCCCGTTGAGGAGGAATACAATGGGCCCTAGAAAGGTAGGGTGGGTGGGTGGTAGATAGCTAGGTAGATGGATAGATAGATAGAGGGGTTTGGAGGGAGGGAGGGAGGGAGGGAGGGAGAGAGAGAGAGAGAGAGAGAGAGAGAGAGAGAGAGACCATTCTCTCACCTAAGGATTCGCTTGATTTAT
>NW_015171510.1:614331-641916 GCF_001447785.1 Gekko japonicus | reverse complement strand
CCGTCCGCCGGCCTGGGAGGGTTGGGAGGGGGGCGAGGCGGACGATCAGAGGCCGGAGCCTCCGTCCGCCGGCCTGGGAGCGTTGGGAGGGGGCGACTGGAGGCCGGAGCCAGCCTACCGAATCAGAAGTGGTGGCGCCCTCGTAGTCCTCCTCCTTGGAAATGGCGTCGGGGACTGAAGGTGGTTATTCGGGGCAGTGGTGGTGTGGGCGGGACCCGGGTTTCTCGTTCACTTTGGTCCCCATCTCTCCCTTATAATAACTGACAGTTGCATCAGCCATACACTAATGGGGCGCATTTTAGAACGTTGGTCCCCACTATTCATTTATTATAAGGGAGAGATAGAGCACAGAGTGCCATGTACTGTATGTTTTGTAATTTGTTTCCATTTTCCATGGTTTCCAAATGCAGATTCTTCTTGTAGCAAATATAAATTAGAATCCAGGGTGTAAAGAACTGAGCTCAGGCAGCAAAAGTGGGCCAAATATAGGGATCAGTGTGATGAAATTTATCTGGGAAACATGCAAAGAGATCTAGAGCACACTTTGGGTGTTCATGATTCACTGCCACAGGAAGTGGTGGGTGCTACAAGCATGGACGGCTTCAAAAGGGAATTAGATAAGCATATGGAGCAGAGGTCCATCAGTGGCTATTAGCCACAAGGTACAGATAGGGACTCCGGGGCAAGGGATGCTCTGTCTTCTTGGTGCTTGGGGGGGTCAACAGTGGGAGGGCTTCTAGTGTCCTGGCCCCACTGCTGGACCTCCTGATGGCACTGGTATTTCTGGCCACTGTGTGACACAGAGTGTTGGACTGGATGGGCCTTTGGCCTGATCCAACATTGGCGTCTCTTATGTTCTTATGTTCTTATCTGGGAGATTCTGGGTTGTGTGTGAGGGGTTAAGATTTCTTCTGTAACATGCAGTCATCAGAAAGAGAATGTTAATTCTCTCATTAAACTCCCTTTTAGTGATACGGAACTGAAAATGAACAGGCCTGATTTACTTAAGGCCACCCACAGAGTTCAAGGGAATTTGAACCCCAAGTCCAACACTGTCTGCTAGACCACACAGCTTCTCAGTGCTAGCCCTGTCTAAGGATTGTGAGATTTATAGATCCAGGATTAAAGAAGTTTCTTTTGCTTTGAAGTTCGGGGGGGGCAGGTATTCTGCTTAGCACAGGTTGTGGAAATTCTCCCTCAAAATAAGGTCTGATGGCTGCATAGTTTGCAAATATAACACTGGGGAGGTAATTCGTGGTTCATGTATGCCACCGTCACCACATTGAGGTTGATGTGACCATACCAGTATAAGTGGTTGATGACATACCCCATGAGAATATTCAGTTCTGAGATTAAGTTTCTGTGTGAATCCCCTCCTAAGCATTTACAACTTTCATTTCTCTGTTAACTGTTATTTGCAGAATGTTAATACTTTTCCCACTGCTGACAATACTTTTTGTTCTAAACCATTGTTGGAGCATTTGTCTCAGAGGAAAAAATGCATTTCCCATCGCTGCATCACCATGCTGGAAAAAGCCTTGCCTGACATGCTGTTGTTAAAGGCACAGAAGCTTTGCTGGGGGATGGGAGTGAGGATAAGCTATTAGGGACTTTGGGTGACCTTCGGAAAGAGCTGTCTGTAAAACTGGCAATAAGAAAGGCCTACAAAGCAGCATTGCAAAGATGAATCTCAAAAGGGCCATTCAGCACTTTGTATGTGGGCAGTGCCATAAAATAATTAATACCACTAAATTTGTGATCCAGTATAAATGTTAATGTACAACACATCTGAAGAGGAGGGGAGGAGGAATTGCAAAGCAAGTTCTATTTTGATTTTTCCCCCAGCATCCCCTATTAGGAGTATTAATTTATTAGATGTTTTTATTTCTAACTGGGATTTATTCATGTCCTACATTTATCCTTAGGACCTCAGGATTGAAAAACATGGGAATTTATCTGTGGACATACTACAATTTTAAAAGGATATTGAGAAATATATGTTATATCTATATATCTAATTCCCAGGGGGGGGGTTGTGCGGATACTTATTTCTGCCAAGAGAGGGCTCACTCTCCCCAACAGCTTTTCCTACATAGTCAGTAGACTATGTAGTCTGCAGAAAAAATCCAAAAAGTAAAAAAATCCCTTCAGGGAGGGTTGAATTCCCCCCAATACCTTTTGAAATGGTCTCTGCAGGGATCTAACTCCAGACATCAAGGGTGAGAAATTAGAATATTCAGGGCGGCGGGGGGCCCTTCTAACTGGCTCTGTGAGTAAGAGGATGGGGGAAGGGCCCTTTCCTGGCCTCTTTTGGCCTTTTAGGGAGGGAGGGAGGGAGGGAGCCTTGGGGCCAGGCCTGACAAGGGTTGCCAGTGCCAGGCTGGAAAATTCCTAGAGGTTTTGAGGTGGACTGTAAGGAGGGCTGGGTTTGGGGAAGGAAGATGCCTCAGCTGGGTATAATGCCACAGAGTTCACCCTCCAAAGCAGCCATTTTCTCCATGGAGACAGATCTCTGCTGTCTTGAGTTTAGTTGTAATTCGGGAGGGGGTCCTCCAGCCCCCACTTAGAGGTTGGCAACCCTAGGCCTGGCAGCAGTTTAGGGTTACCAGGTCCCCCCCTGGCCACCAGCAGGGGATGGGGGGGGTAAGGTTGCAAGATCCAGGCTGGGAAACTCCTGGAGATTTGGGGGTGGAGCCTGGGGAGGACAGGGACCTCAGTGGGGTACAGTGCCACAGAGTCCACCCTCCAAAGCATCCATTTTCTCCATGGGAAATTATGTCTGTAGCCTGGAGATGAGCAGTAATTCCAGGCACCCCCAGGTCCCACCTGGAGTCTGGCATCCCTAGGTAGCACCCTCTGGGTGACTTAATACCACCTGATTTGCATGACTCAACTAGGCCCAGCTGCTTGCTACTGTTCATCAGCAGCCACCCTATGAAAGCCAGTGCGGTGCATCAGTTAGAGCTTCAGATTAGGGTCTGCAAGACCCAGGTTCAGATCCCCATCTTCCAGTGGAAGCTGACTGGGTGATTTTGGACCAGTCACATACTTCCAGCCTAACCAGCCTCACAGGGTTGCTGTGCAGATAAAAGGAGGCGAGAATAATGTAAGCTACTTTGGTTCCCACTGTGGAGAAAGACTGTAATTTTCCTAGGTAGAGGCTGTGGGGGAGGAGTGTGGAGACAGACAGCTGAAGACAGAGAGGCAGATAAAAGTAGGTTGTGTAAAGTACTGGGTTCACCGCATGGAGGACTCAGACAACGACATGCATTCACACACATTTATTGTACTTCACACAGGAACTGAATAATGGCCCTGCAAGGCCAACTATATACACACCCACCCAGCACATACCCAGTCCCGTTGGAGGGTTTGAATTTCCCGCCAAAGTAGCTATTGGTGAATGCTGGGGCAACTAGGATCCTAGGCTTCTCTTGTCTAGAGAAGCTAAGCTCCTTACTGTAGCCATGGACCCCTGGTGGCGGCCCGCGTACTTAACAGGTTGGCTGTTGGGTGGAAAGGAAATTGTGTTGCCAACTCCAGGCTGGGAATTTCTGGACAATTGAGGGGTGGATCCTGGGGAGGGTGGGATTTGAGGAGGGAAGGAACTACAGGCCAGTATGATGCTATAGACTCCACCCTCCAAACCACAAGAACTCCACAAGAACTACCATTGCCAGCCTCCAGGCAAGGGCTGGAGATCACCCAGAATTACAACTGTTGTCCAGGTGACAGAGATCAGTTTCCCTGGATAAAATGGCTGCTTTGGAGATTTGAGTCTGTGGCATTATACCCTGCTAAGGCTCACTGTCCCAAAGCTCCACCCCCCAATCTCCAGGAATTTCCCAACCTGGAGCTGGCAGCCCTAAGGTGAATTGATCACTGTAGTTGGGAGATCCGTTGTGATTCCCAGAGCACTGCCACTGCTGCTGTGTGTGTGTGGGGGGGGAAGCAGGCAGGAGGCTGGGAGAGTGATGGGGGCAGAAAGAGAGAGTGATAGAGTGGGGGGCAGAAAGAGAGAAAAAGAGTGATGAGGTGGGGAGGCAGAAAAACAACGGGTCAGAAAGAGAGAGGAAGTAACATACATGGAGGGGAAAGAGAGAGATTAAGAAAGGAGGGGCAGAAGGGAGAAAGATTTTAAGAGAGGGAGGGGGAGAGGGGAGGAAGCAAAGGTGTGAGGAATGGGATAACCATCCCGCAAGTTTCTTGCGGGGCTCCACTTGTATTCCTCTAATGACCGTCTTTGCTGCATCCCAAATTATATCTTCCTCTGCTGATTGCTTATTTTCTTTAAAATAATATTCCACCCCTTTTAATAGATCTTCCCTATCCTTCTGTTGTAAAAATATTTTGGGGTTAAATCTCCACCTTTTAATCTTCCTCTCCTCCTCCAACCTGATCTCTATACTAATTGGTGCATGATCAGAGATCCAGATTGCTCCTGTTTCCACCCTGGTAACTTCCATATCATTAGTTTCTTTTATTAGAATATGATTAATACAAGAGAACTTTTTATGCCTTTTTGAAAAAAAAATGTTTTCTCTCTCTTCCTGCAATAGGTTATATATCTCTTTAAGTTTCCATTTATATAATTTTAACTTCTTATTATTCAAAATATAATTATTAAAATCCCCTGCTATTAATAATTCACCATAAAATGATTGTAACCATTGGAAGAATTTGGTTCAGGAATAAAGTCTGCCCTTTATTGGGTGCATAAATATTTGCTACTGTATATTTTTTACCATTCATACCAAATTTCAAAAAAATTAATCTACCCTCTCTATCTTTGCTTTGCTCAAAAATAGTTATATTCAATCTAGAGTGTAGTAGGATAGCAACTCCCCTTGCTTTTTTTGTTCCCCGCGATTCAAACTGCATTCTCCAACTTGGTGAGTTTAACAATGGCCTTAAATTCTTTCTACTTTTGTGTGTTTCTTGAATGCACAGTATATCTATGTCAAGGTCCCTTAACATTTTGTTTATTCTACATCTGTTAACATTCGAGGCCAGGCCATTTACAGGAGAGTAATTTAATCATCTTCCCCATTTTGCTATTAAAACAATTCTCCCCAATGTGTTTCTTGGTCTTTGCTTCCCCCCCCCCATTCCCTTGTTGCTCCCTCCCCCATATCCCAAAGAAAAGCTCCTTCTCAAGGAGCTGGATGAGGATTTTAAATCTCCCCCACTTTTCATTCTTCAACATGCCATCCTGCCTACTCATATTCAGCTCCCCCCCATATCTCAGTACATTTATTTTAACCATTACCAAAATGTCATACTTCAAACATTAAAAGTTCCCTTTATATCCCCTGTTTATTTTAACTTTTACGTTCACATTTACATAAAAGTCCAAAGTCTCCCATCTTCACTCGGTGGTCTTTTAGAATCAATCTCCTTCTTCCTCTTCTTCTCCTTCCTTATGATCTTCTTTATCTTCTCTCTCTGGTTCAAACCCTTCTGCATTATGTTCTATATTAAGTCTCTCACCAACTCGAGGTGGGAAATTCCTGGAGATTTGAGGGGTAGAGCCTGGAGAGGGTGGGGTTTGAGGAGGGGTGGGACCTCAGACAGGTACAATGTCATAGACTCCACCCTACAAACCAGCTATTCCAAACCAGTCATTCCCTCATGGGGAACCATTGTTGCCAATCCCCAGGTGAAGGCTGGAGATCACTCAAAATTACAACTGTTCTTCAGGTAGCAGAGATCAGTTCCTCTGGAGAAAATGGTGGACTCAGTGTCATACCCTCCTGAGGTCGCCACAGCAAATTGACACTGAGTGCCCAAGGCCGGGGCACTCTCCCAGAGCCTCTTTCTAGAGCTCGTATTTATTTCCACAACGGACCTTATTCCTAGTATCACATATTTGTGATATAGTGAAACACGTACCATGTTACATTACACCACCCTGAAATAATTAAAAATAGGTCATAATCCAAACAAAAGCATTTTTAAGTCCCACATGTCAAATGAAGAGTTATGCATCTAGTTAAGGCTGCAATCCTATGTTCACTTACATGGGAGTAAGACCCAATGAACAAAATATTGCTTACTTCTGAGAAATCATGTGAAAGATTGCTCTGTAAATATGACCAGTTGAAATCAATGCAATTTTACTTCGGCTCATGTGTGATATGGTTATATTTTTACAAGCGTTCTTCAAAAACGACCATCAAAATCAATCAAAACTCTGAATGTGTTTGAAATTTGTAAAAGTTCAGTTTGAATTCTTGAGGTTTTAACTGTTATGTGATTTTGTTTTAACTTTTAGTTAATTGACATCCTGGCCAGTCTGAATAGAGTCAAGGTAGGGGCCAAAGCCACCCCTAGATATAGTTAACCGCAGCAGTAATGCATTAAGTGGTGCTTGACTTGTGTGTCTTTGCTTTACATTTTAAATGTTGTTTTCCTGCTTTCATGTCAAGTGGATATTAGCACCTCATGTTTTTTTTTCCCCTGACAACTCCCAGACTGGTGATAACAGCTTAATGGAACCGTTGAGATAAAGAGCAACAGACCTGAGCTAGCTTGGGGGCATAACTCTGTGTATTGTCCTGTATGAGACATGCAGTGGTTATTCCTAGATTTCTTTGATTAGCTTTCTGCAGTATCATTTTTGATCACCTACAAAATTTGCTGCTGGTTGTGGATCCTTCAGGTGGCTAATGGAGGAAAACATTCCTCCATCCAAGAACATTCCTGTGGTAATTTAGCCTCTGATCTTTTCTGTCTTCTTTCTTAGCTTGCCTTTCTTTCTCTAATTCTCAGGCTAGGAGTCTGGTACCACCCACAGTTTTTGCAGAACTCCTATCTACACTACAAGTTGCTTAACTCTGGCATAGATATGACTTTCACTCATTTGCCTTGGGTGGCCTCAGTCATGCCTGCTACTGACTCTGTTTGATCATCATATTTCTCTTTTGTGCTCCAAAGACTTGAGGTTAAGCTTCAGTGCCTGGCTGGTAGGAGTAGAAAAGAGCAAGTGTCCAGTAGCGCCTTAAAGGCTGTAGTCACATGAGCAGTTTGCAGCAACAGCACTGTGGTACCTTTGTGCATTTAAAGAGCACGATCAGATAATGACATCTGTCTTCCGTGCCCCGGTTCTGGCCACCCTGTTTTGCCCTGCTTCCACTCTGCTTTTCTGGCCATCTGAACTCCCCTATTGCGAACTTAAGCCAGAGGGGAAGTCTGAACCAACAGATACATTTCCGCTGTGCGGTTTTGTTTTTGTTCTTGGGTTTTTTTGGAGTAGCTGCCGATATTCGCATAAGTGCATGAGTACATATGCGCATATGCCTGCCTGTTTTTTTAAAAGAAACTGACTAGGCAGTGTGCTCCATGGCTGAGGTGCTGCAGTAATGCGGACACCTCACCACTGGATGAATGTGTGGGAAAACAGCCACCAGGTGTGCTGTCTGGTTGGTCCTTCCTGCAACAATTTGAACCAGTGCACTTAAAGATTCACCCAGGCCACAACTAACCTCCAGTGTGACCACAGCCAGAGACCAACAAAATTTGTGGTTGGATATGAGCTTTCATGAATCACTGTTCACTTCTACAGATAGATGGTAGGATTGCCATCTTTTCTGGCAGAGTTCCTCATGCTTTGAACACCAAGAGAAATTCAGCAGGTGAATCTTTTTTCAGCAGACAGCTTCATCTGGCTTTCTTCTTTTTATATAGCCATGAAATTCTTAGAAGCCTGGCTAATCAGCTGGGATAGGGTTGTCAGCCTCCAGGTAGAGCCTTGAGATCTCCTGGAATTATAGCTGATCAACAGATGACAGAGATCACTTCCTCTGGAGGAAATGGCTGCTGCAAACGATGGATTCTATGACATTATATCCCACTTTGGTCCCTCCCCTCCCCTCCCCAAACCCTGCCCTCTCCAAGCTCCACCCCCAAATCACCAGGAATTTTCCAACCCACAGTTAGGAACATTAGCTGGGGATGCAGGGGGTAGTGTAATGGGATTCTGGGTGGAGATTTCCTTTCTGGTGGTGCCCTTCCTGAAAGACATGTATAATTTCCCATACAGCATATGGAAGTGGCCATATATTAGCATGCTCTTGAAGACAGCTTGGAAGCTTCTGCTAGAGCCAAATATTCCTGTTTGTCTTCTGACAGGTTTTGGAAAGATGTGCCAGGGGATTCATAACATGCAGTTCTATACAAAATGTGTGGGTTTAAATCAGAGTTCTATATTTCCAATGAGAAATGTGTGAAGTTCTGAATCACACTGCAGCACATGCTATTTGTTTTTTGTCCTTATGCTACTGAAACCTGCAAAATATCTTGGCTATCATCTTAGGCTTGGAGTTACTGCTGATTTCATCCTTGAAGACTGGCTGTGGTTATTCAGTAGTGCGGAGAGAAGTGCACATTATATACGTTTAGAGGCATTTGCTTGCCTGAAAAGCTCAAGAGAGTAGTAGAGTAGCCTCTTATTTGGTAGAGGCAAATATGGCTGTGATTTTTTTTCCCCATGGGGAAGAGATCAGGACCCAGAGGATGTGCATGCTCATAAGAAAAGCTCCTGGATATGCTACAGCAGTACATGTTATATAAGTAATAACAGGCATGTACATATCATGTATGTACCACCACTCTACACCTCCCACTTCAAAATATGCCTTAGAAAACCCACTGATGTAAATACTTGCGTATAAAGGCCAAATTCCAAGCACTAGTTTTAATATTTAAAGCCCTGTATCCACTGGGATGTATGGGCCTGAGCTGTGCTGCATAAATGGTGGACTTTCTTAGTAATAATAAAAGGGGGGGAAATAAAAATAATTTAGTACGGCCAGACCTGATCAAATGAGGTCAAATGAGTCAGCAGAACAAAAGGGGGGAAATGCCAGGTGATAGGTGACTGGCTTATTATTATACAGATCCCTTATGCATTTTGCTGTGCAGGCTTTGTCAGGGGGATGAGAGAATTCACCTAGCACTGGTCCTGTCCATAGCAATTAAATTCAAAAGAATTCTCTGATCTGCCTGACAAAGCCTGTATGGTGAACTGTGTGTGAGCTTTGTAGGATAATAAACCAGTCATCTATCATCTGGCATTTCCCCCCTTTTGTTCTGCCCGCACATTGCTGGGTGTAGCCCAGTTTTTCTTCATCGTCAAATGAGTCAACCATTCACGGAAAGGATGGTGACTTTCCTGTTCCCCCCTTTCTGCTGGAGTGTTCTGTTCCCCCCCCCCCCCCCCCCCAGCCAGTCGTCATTGGACCCCCAGGAACATCATGGTGGTTGGGAGGGGCTGCAGTAAGGGGGAAGGTTTTGGTGGAAATTGCCCACCCTCCTCCTCTCATGGAGGATCCAAGCCTACATATCTGAGAGAGAATTCTCCTCAGACCTGTTTAATGGAGTTTACTCCTAGAAATGTGTTCTTTGAATGGCACTACAAATCGACATACAGCAGCTCATGGGCCAGCTGCAGTCAGGAAATCAGGTCCTGTACTGTAGCCACACATTCTGGAATACTCCGCCCGTTGAGGTGAGGCATTATCCATTTTTCTCTAAGATGACATTTTAAAAAACTTTTTGAACTTGCATTTCTCTGACTTTATGACATTCTTTGTAGCAATTTTATTTGTTGATTTCAATTTATCTGTAGGCCATGTTGAATGCCCTGGGGAAAGTGGCTTGAAAATACTTTTAAAGTAATAATGAATGGTAGAAATTCATGCTGCAGATACAGAGTGTCCAGGGTTTTCTAATGAGCAGTGTTGTGTTCCAAGGGAGACCACGCACGTGGTTGCATGAAGCATGCGGTCTCCCGAACAGCCAGAGCTTCGCTCTCAGAAACAATAGGCACAGAGGATCCTAGGAGCAGCCTATCGGCTAATCCGGATCCTCAAGGAGACCTATCAAATGGAGGTTAATGCAAATAAGCCAATCACGGGTGTATGGGTGTGTGTGGGGGTGTTTGTGTGGGTGCATTTAAGCAACCCTCAGGCTTGCCCTTGTATCTCAAGTTCTTGAAATCACTAAGTAAAGTATGAGCTGAAATCACTCAACGATGCGTCAGTCTCAGTGCGTTATACTGGCGACAAGGATGGGATCCCGATGAGCGAGCCTAACTCCCCCACAGCCCCAAGCACCGCAACGGCGATCTCCAAAGAACTCCAGAACTCTCCACCTTGCAACGCACCACCCGGCGAACCGCTGACCTTGGCCTCCGCATCTCTGCATCCGGCTCCAGCACCACCACCCCCAGTCATGGCTGCCGCTCCGTTACAGATCTTCACCTTCAACTCAGCACATCCCGAGCTCTGGGAATCCTGGGTTGAGCAACTGAAACATTTCTTCAAAATCCAATGGACCACGGACAAAGACCTGAAGAAATCCTGGTTCCTGAGCACATGCAGCGCCACGATCTGCCTGGCCAGAAGTCTCATTGCCCCAAAGACGATGGAAGAAGCCTCCTATGACGAGCTGACCGAGGCCTTAAACAGGTAGTACACTCCCAAGCCCTCAGTAATGGCCATATGCAAATCCAGAAATCCGGCGAGACCACCCCCGAATTTCTAGCCGACATCAGACGGCTGGCCATTGATTGCGAGTTTCCCAATATGGAGGCGGCTGAACCAGTTTGTGTGGGGGGTCCAGGAGCCGAAACTCAGACAAAAGTTGGTCGGCCTCAACAAACGCAAACTTGAGAAGGCCCTCCAGACAGCCACGGCTTTCGAGAAGTCCCAATGGGATCGGCAGGCCGCCACCGCTCACCAGGCCATCACCACCCTGGACTCTGACAGTTCCAACAATGAGAACGTCCACCAGGTATGGCGACCAGCTCGGCCTGAGGACTGCAAGGCAAGCACCCCGACAACCCATTCAGCCTGTGCCAGCTGTGGAGAGCATCACAAGTGCCGTTCCTGCTGCATCCACGATGCGATCTGCCGGACCTGTGGGAAGGCCAGCCATCTTGCACGTGCCTGGCGTTCCAAGGGGCCCCAGCGAAGACAGCGTGTCCAGTCTCATTGGACCTGAACTCCCTGACAGTCAACCACCACCAGCATCAAGTACTGAATTTGCCCCCTGATGCCCCAAACAAATTGCATGCGACTGTTTTAATTGAGGGGTCCCCCTGTAGGATGGAACTGGACACTGGGTCATCTTTTTCTATAATCTCCACAGAGACGCTACAGAAACTACCCTTGGGGGGGACTCCTCTTGGAAAAGCCACAGGGCCTTTCCCTATGGGACTTCCAGAAGAACCCAGTTGCCATTAAGGGGTGGGGCAAATTCAGGGTGAAATACAAGAACTTTAATGGACTTTTGGAGCTGCTGGTGGTGGAAGGGAGGCTCACCAGCCTACTGGGCCTTTTTTGGGGTTTGGGGTGACGGGAGTGAACCAGGTTTGGGCTCAGGATTTTAATGGGGTATGTAATGAATTCCCAGAAGTGTTCAGGCACTACACCGGCTCGTCGGTCTCCCTAGACCTAGACCCAGTGATTAGACCCATACGCATGAAAGCCAGGTGCCCCCCAATTGCATTACAGCCCAAAATCAAGGCAGAGCTAGACCGCCTGGTGGCACAAGGGGTTTTAGAGCCCATGCCGCATGCCAAATGGGAAACCCCAATAGTCACCCTGCAACACACCCTGATGCCAAGTTTGCTGCCACATACACCTAGACAACACAATCACTGGACCTAACATCAACTATGCCATCTCAGGCTTATTCACCTGCTCATCTTCTAACGTTGTATATGCCATCAAATGTATTTGTCATCAAATGTCAACAATGCCCTTCAGTTCTCTATATAGGACAAACAGGTCAAACCCTACACCAAAGGATAAATGGACACAAATCTGACATCAAGAATCACAAAACAGAGAAACCTGTAGGAGAACATTTCAAATCCCCAGGGCACTCCACAGGGGACCTCAGAGTAGCTGTTTCATGTCAAAGGAATTTCAGAAACAGACTGGAATGGGAGATTGCAGAATTGCAAGTTATTGCAGCACTCAGGACAATGGAACCCCCAGGGTTTGACAGAGATATCGGCTGCTTATCACACCATACAAGCCAATTCATTCTGTTCTTACGTATACCCAGAAATTACAGTTTTTTTGTCTTATAGAGGCCACTGGACTCAAACTTTGTTCTCACATGTGTTGTTCACTCATAGAATAATAGAATCATGGAGTTGGAGGGGATCTCCAGGGTCATTGAGTCCAACCCCCTGCACAACGCAGGAAATTCACCAATACCTCCCCCCACACCCCCAGAAGATGACAAAAAAACTCCAAGATCTCTAGCCAAACTGGCCTGGAGAAAAAATTCTTCCTTACCCCAAAGTGGCGATCAGCATTTCCCTGGATGTGTAAGAAAGGGTCTTTATTATCTGTATGCCAACATGCTGCTATTTATATGTCCTACTGCATGTGTTATTCCAATCTTAGCTACATTTTTTGCTCAGTTACTTATGCATATTGACTCTGTTAAGCTCTTCCTGGCAATTAACCCCCCCCCCTTGTGTGTAATATTTGAGGCAATCTGTTTCAATGTATGTAAAGAAATGTGCACACACTGAGTCTCTGTTCTCACATGTACACAGGATTGAGCCTGGTTTGTCTTGGGGTGCTGGTGTGGCCTTATGACACACTTCCGGTGATGTCAGGGGGTGTGGCATATGCTAATGAGTTATGCTAATGAGTTTCCCTAGCTCTTTTTCTACGAAACGACCCCTGTATATACGGTTTCAGAACTGGAAGGTTTCACTGAACCGTCATGCGTGCTGTATTGCTGGCTGTGTGCCTTCACAGGGGCTGGAGGGAACAGGAGTGCTACTGATGAAGGGCAGGGACAGTTCAGTCTCTAGGCTTATCTGACCCAGTGACACTCCAGGCCAGGCCCGTAGCCAGGAACTTCTAAGTCAGGGGACAACTTAGTCTCTGCCTTCTCATATCCTGTGAACTCCAACTTGTGGACATCGACCCCCCCCCCGGGCAAGATAACTCGATCTGTACACAGGATTCCAAGTGCAGCCGGACCAGAGCCTTAATTCCAAATAGATGAAAGTGCTGTTGGTGAGCGGAAGGTCTGATCTGGGATTTAAGGTGTCTTGTGTTCTGGATGGGGCTGCACTCCCCTTGAAGGCACAGGTTTGTAATTTGGGGGATGCTCTTGCATCCGGGCCTAGTAGTGAATAAGCAGGTGGCAACAGTGATCCATGCGACGGTCACCTCGAGATTAGACTACTGTAACGCTCTCTACATGGGGTTCCCTTTGTCCCATATCTGGAGGCTGCAGCTAGTGCAGAACGCCGCAGCCAGGCTGTTGATGGGCCTTTCCATACGGGACCACATCTGGCCTGTGCTGAGGACACTGCACTGGCTGCCTATAGCGTACCGAGTTCAGTTCAAGGTGCTGATTTTAACCTTTAAAGCCCTATATGGTCAAGGGCCTGCCTACCTGAGGGACCACCTCTCCCCATACGAGCCCCAGAGAGCACTGAGGTCAGGGTCGTAACACCGGTTGACCCTCCCTGGTCCGAAAGAAGCCAGGCTAAATACTACCAGAACCAGGGCTTTCTCGGTGGCAGCCCCACACTGGTGGAATGAGCTCCCAGAGAACATCAGGGCCCTGCA
Organism: Gekko japonicus; assembly: GCF_001447785.1. Lineage (NCBI taxonomy): Eukaryota > Metazoa > Chordata > Lepidosauria > Squamata > Gekkonidae > Gekko > Gekko japonicus. The sequence continues at coordinate 628,306 of NW_015171510.1, read as the reverse complement.
GGACCTCTCACAGTTCCTCAGGGTCTGTAAAACGGAGCTCTTCCGCCAGGCGTTCGATTAGGGGCCACCACTGAGTGGTGTGCCCTGGAACATCTTCTGGCCGAACTTGGACCATCTCCTGGCTAGAGTCCCCGCTGGTTACTACCCCTATCTCGGGATTTGATTGAATTACCACCATAGTTGGTTTTGTAATTGTTGTTGTTTACTTGTTTTAACTGATATTGTACTTATTAATTGTTTTAATTTCTTGTTATGTTATTTAATCTTGTTAGCCGCCTTGGGCCTGCTTGTCAGGCAAGGCGGGGTATAAATACAAACAATAAATAAATACATCTCTGTATAATATGAAATGATAAGTAGATATGATTGGATTAAAGCAGCTGGTAAAACCTGTGAATAGCAGCAAATTAGCGTACAGATAATAAAAGTCTTAACAAACAGAACCCAATATCTCTGTTAAGGCCTGGGGGTTCCATTGTCCTGAGTTTTACAATAACTTGCAGTTCAGCAATCTCCCCTTCCAATCTCTTTCTGAAATTCCTTTGAAATAAAACAGTGATTTTGAGGTCCCCCATTGAGTGCCCTGGGAATTTGAAATGTTCTCCTACAGATTTCTCAGTTTTGGGGCTCTTGAGGTCAGATTTGTATCCATTTATCCTTTGGTGTAGGGTTTGAGCTGTTTCTCCTATGTAGAGAACTGAAGGGCATTGTTGGCACTTAATGGTATATATAATGTTAGAAGAAGAGCAGGTGAACAAACCTGAGGTGGGGTAGTTGATGTTGTTAGGTCCAGTGATTGTGTTGTCTGGGTGTATGTGGCAGCAAAGTTGGCATCTGGGTTCATTGAAAGCTCTGGTACCAGTACCATGTTCAAATAAAATGCTGTATTATTGTGGGTGAGGAGTTGTTTGAGATTGGGGGGCGGCTGTCTGTGCACTAGAAATGGTTCCCCCCCCCAATACTTCTGAAAGAGTACTGTCATTATCCAGTAGAGGCTGTAAGAAGTGTCTGGGTTCCATTCTTTCCCCCCTCTCCCTTCCCTTCGCTTCCAAGTGGGGTGAAGGGAAGGGTTTAGGGTTATTACGGTTAGGGTTAGGATTATTAGGGTTAGGGATTAAAGTTAGAGTTAGGGTTATTTGGGTTAGGGTTATTAGGGTTAAGATTATTAGGGTTAGGGATTAGGGTTAGAGTTGTTAGGGTTAGGGTTGCTAGAGTTCGGGTGGTTAGGGTTGGGATTGGGGTTATTAGGGTTAGGGTTGTTAGGGTTATTAGGGTTAGGGTTACGGTTAAAGGGTTATGGGTATGGTTAGGGTTATTAGGGTTAGGATTGGCTTTATTAGGATTAGGGTTATAAGGGTTAGGGTTATTAGGGCTAGGGTTACGGTTATTAGGGTTGGGATTAGGGTAAGGGTTAGGAGTTAATGTTAGGGTTATTAGGTTTAGGGTTAGGGATTAGTGTTATGGTTATTAAAGTTAGGGTTAGGGTTACTAGGGTTAGGGTTATTAGGGTTGGGGTTAGGGTTATTAAGGTTAGGGTTAGGATTATAAGGATTAGGGTTAGGGATTTTAAGAAACACTTAATTGTTCATTACTAGAACCAAGTCTTGCATTAAAATCCTGTAAAACGAGTAGCATCACCCCAGGATGTTTTGCAGCTGTCTTACTTAAGAACTCCTCCAACCTATTCCAATGGCCTAAGGTAGAATTATTATCATCAAGGGGTGGTACATAAACATTAATCCACAGAAATTGAAATTCTCTGAGACACGTAAAAGGATTGGGCCAATGGTGGGCAAGTATCCAATTGTAAAACAGTAAAATTAGTTGAATCTTTGAACAAACAGCAGAGACCTGCCCTAGGTTGGCCCTTCGAATTCAGTTTCCAAGCAGGTAATGAATAGGCAGTAAAGTTTTTGATTGAGAGGTCCCTTAGGGACCAGGTCTCTTGAATAGAAATGTCAAATTCCCAATAAAGGTCCTAAAGTCCACACCACCAACAACCATCCTGCTATATTCCAAGAGGTTATTTGTAGAGTTGGTCTTCCTATACATTCCAAATGTTGGTTGTTCAGGTCTAGTCAATCTAATTCAGCTATATGATTCAAGTTATCTTCTGAGCATATACATCCATTAAACACCTCCTGGGTTGTACTGTGTGGTGAATGAGGTTGTACAATAGAGTTGTTTACATTTAAAGGGGATGATTTTACAGGCTCATTGGTAGATAGATCAATGTCATTCCTCGCAGGATGAGTAAGTGTCTGTTGCGAAGTAGCCAAAGAGCTCACTCTTTCAAAGGGGTATGTATATATACATGCCGTAGGAAACTTGGGGACCGATAGGTCCGTCATAGGTAGCTCATCTAGAGGTATCTCAGCATCAATAATTGATTGAGGTTTCAAGTTTTTAATCTCTTGTAGTTTACAGGTCCTGATGGTCAGTCTATCAGTAGTTATTTGTTGCTTAGCATTGATAGGAGACCCAGAAGGATTAAGAGCATCTTCTTTCAAGAAATTAGATAGTTGGACAGAGGGCACACAGGTTCTGGGGTCCACAAGAACTATAAGGTCTTGTTGAGGATTAGGATTAGGGTTATTAAGATTAGGGGTAAGATTATTAGGTGGATAAGGTTAGGGATAGGGTTAGGGTTAGGATCATTAGGGTTAGGGATTAAAGTTAGGTTTAGGGTTATTTAGGTTAGGGTTAGCGTTAGGATTATTAGGGTTAGTGTTAGGATTATTAGGGTGAATGAATGAATTTATTGTAACAGCGATTAGCCAGCAATATAAAACCAGAATAAATAAATTACAATGGCCAGATAGTAAAATTTCCGAAATTCAACAAGGTAAAAAGACCAAACTGTAAATACGCTGCCATAAAGCACAGTATAGTATAAAAGAATAAAATATAGTGCCAAAAGGAACGGTACCAGTTAAAATCAAACAGTCCTGACCCTAGTGGCAACCATCCTGCTGATGCACTTCTACCACCAAGGAACAAAATTTCGCGATCTGATGGAGGGCTGTATGTTCAAGATTAAGAAACAAGTTCTCCATCTTGTCCTGATCCGAAGTGCCTGCCAGAAGGGAATCAATAAGTTTAGCACGAGCCTCTTCAAATAACGGGCATCTCAGGAACACGTGTTCCTGGGATTCGATCTCCCCCAATGCACATAAGCATAGCCTCTCCGATCGGGGAATTTTTTAAAATTTACCCTCGAGAACTGCAGAGGGTAAAGCCGAGCATCTAGCCAGTGTATATGCCCTCCTGAGTTTACGGGAGAATTATTAGGGTTAAGGTTAGGGAATAGAGAGAGTTATTTGGGTTAGGATTAGGATTTTTAGGGTTAGGGTTAGGACTATTAGGGTTAGGGATTAGGGTTAAAATTATTAAGGTTAGGGTTAAGGTTATTAGGGTTAGGGTCAGGATTATTAGAGTTAGTGTTAGGGTTAGGGATTAGGGTAAGGGTTATTAGGGTTAGGGTTATTAGGGATAGGGTGAGTGTTTTTAGGGTTAGGGTTATTAGGGTGAGGGTTAGGGTTAGGAATTAGGTTTATGGTTAGGGATTAGAGTTAGTGTTATTAGAGTTAGGGTTAGGATTATTAGAGTTAGTGTTAGCGTTAGGGATTAAAGTTAGGGTTAGGGATTAGGGTTTTGGTTATTAAAGTTAGGGTTAGGGTTGGGGTTAGGGGTTAAGTTTAGGGTTAGGGTTATTTGGGTTAGGGATTAAAGTTATGGTTATGGGTTAGGGTTTAACAGCAGTTCCGTAGAGCTGTTAAAACGGAGTTGTTTCGTCAGTCGTTCCAATAAGAACCGATTATGCCTGTGGTGTCGCACTAGCACTTTATCACAGGATGTATTGGCTGGGATTTTATGGAACTGTATTTTATATTTTGTAATTGTTGGTTTTAACCGAATGTTGGCTTTAAATTGTTTGTAAGCCGCCCTGAGTCGCTTCGGCGGGAGGGTGGGGTAGAAATTGAATAAATAAATAAATAAATACAAAATTAAAGTTAGGGTTAGGGTTATTTAGGTTAGGATATTAGGGTGTTATGGTTAGGGGTTAGGGGTCAGGGATTAGGGTTAGGTTTGGGGTTAGCGTTAGGGATTAAAGTTAGGATTAGGGTTATTTATGTTAGGATTAGGGTTATTAGGGTTAGGGTTAGGATTTTTAGGGTTAGGTTTAGGGTTAGGGTTATTTAGGTTAGGGTGTTAGGGTTAGGGATTAGGGTTAGGCTTGGGGTTAGGGTTATTTGGGTTAGGGATTAAAGTTAGGGTTGGGGTTATTTAGGTTAGCGTTAGTGTTAGGTTTAGGGATTAGGGTTAGGGATTAAAGTTAGGGTTAGGGTTATTTGGGTTAGGGTTAAGGTTATTAGGGTTAGCGTTAGGATTATTAGGGTTAGGGTTCTAAGGGTTAGGGATAAAGAGTTAGGGAAAGGTTTAGGGTTATGGTTATTAGGGTTAGGGTTTTTAGGGTTAGGGTTATTAGGGTTCGGTTAGGGTTTGGGTTAGGATTATTAGGGTTGGGGATTATGGTTAGGGTTATTAGGGTTAGGATTAGGATTATTAGGACTAGGTTCAGTATTATTAGTGTTAGGGTTAGGGATTAGGTTAAGCGTTATTAGGGTAAGGGTTGTTAGGTTTAGGTTGATTATGGTTTGCGACTATTAGGGTTATCGTTAGGGTTATTAGAATTAGGGTTAGGCATTAGGGATTAGGATTAGGGTTAGCCATAAAGGGTTGGGATAGGGTTAGGGTTATTATAGTTAGGGTTATTAGCGTTAGGGATTAGGGTTTTGGTTATTAAAGTTAGGGTTAGTGTTACTAGGGTTAAGGTTTGTGTTATTAGAATTAGGATTATTAGGGTTGGAGTTAGGGCTAGGGATTAAAGATAGGGTTATTAGGGTTGGGGTTAGGATTATTAGGGTTAGGGTAAGGGTTAGGATTATTAGAGTTAGGGTTAGGGATTAGGGTTAGGGTTATTTGGGTTAGAGTTAGGATTATAAGGGTTACGGATTAGGGTTAGGGTTGGGTTTAGAGTTAGAGTTATTAGGGTTAGGATTAGGATTAAGAATATTAGGGTTAGGGTTAGGGATTTGGGTTAGAGTTATTAGGGTTAGGGTTATTAGGGTTTAGGGTTAGGATTATTAGAGTTAGAGTTAGGGTTAGGGATTAAGGTAAAGGTTATTAGGGTTAGCGTTGTTTGGTTTAGGGTGGTTAGGATTGGAGTTATAAGGGTTAGGGTTATTAGAGTTAGCATTATTAGGTCTAGGGTAAGTGTTTTTAGGGTTAGGGTTATTAGGGTTAGGGTAAGTGTTTTTAGGGTTAGGGTTATTAGGGTTAGGGTAAGTGTTTTTAGGGTTAGGGTTATTAGCGTGATAGAGTGAGGGTTAGGGTTCGGAATTAGGGTTATGGTTTGGGATTAGGGTTAGTTTTATTAGGGTTAGGGTTATTAGCGTTAGTGTTAGCGTTAGGGATTAAAATTAGGGTTAGGGATTCGGGTTTTGGTTATTAAAGTTAGGGTTAGGGTTGGGGTTAGGTTTAAGGTTAGGGTTAAGGTTACGGATTAAAGTTAGGGTTATGGTTATATGGGCTATGGATAGGTTTTGGATTATTTGGGTTAGCATTAGGGTTAGGATTATTAGGGTTAGGGATTAGGGTTAGGGATTAGGGTTAGGGATTAGGGTTAGGGATTAAAGTTAGGGTTAGGGTTAGGGATTAGGGTTAGGGATTAAAGTTAGGGTTAGGGTTATTTGGTTTAGGGTTAGGGTGAGGGTTATTATGGTTAGGGTTAGGATTGTTAGGGTTAGGGTTATTAGGGTTAGGGCTATTTGGGTTAGGGTTAGAGTTATTAGGGTTAGGATTATTAGGGTTACGGTTAGGGATTAGGGTTAGGGGTTTAAATTAGGGTGTGAGTTATTTGGGTTAGGGTTAGGTGGGCATGCCGGGGAAGGGTTAGGGTTAGGATTAGGCAGACAGGCCGGGGAAGGAACAGGGAGGCATTTTAATGTTTCCCTGCACCATACAGGTCTTCCCCGGCTTGCAGGGGAAGGCACGGGGTGGCATTTATATGCCTCTACACTTTGTACAGAGCTTTCCCCGGCATGTCCACCTTGGCAGGCAGGCCCGGTGGTGGGGCTTACTGCATGTGCCCACCCCTTGGGCTCATTACTGCTGGAACACTGTTCCGGTGCGTTCCGGCTGGAAATGGCCCCTGCATATGTCACATCGAAGGGGAGTGTCCGCTCAACATGAAAGTGTATGACATGTGGGGGTCCAATTTTTATTTTAGGTGCAGAGGGCACTTCTTTATTCAAATCTTCTTTGTAATACAGGCCTCTGTGAGGCACTCCAAATAGAAGGTCATGGAGCTAGAACCAGTGTTTGGATCAGGCATCACTGTATTTCATCTTGCAGGGGACAGTCTCCTGAGCATGGAGATGTTTCAGTTGGGGTGGTCCAAAGATTGTATTGGGGTGCAGACAGGCCCCACTGTCTGCCTGTGTGACTTCCCTGGGGGCACCTCACTTTGGAGCAGCTGGCACAAGAACAGTGCTTTGGACCAGGACACAGAATATGTCTCCTCGAAGGGGAGAGTTCACTGAACATGGAGTGTATGACATGTGGTGGTTCAAACCTCATTCCAGGATGTAGTGGGCAAACAGTCAAGCAAGTTCCTTATTCAAATCTTTTTTTGCAGGCTTCTTGCATGCCCCTGAACTGGAAGCCTGTGACTCCATAGGCGTAATCTTCGTGGGGGCGGCGGGGCTTCAGCCCCCGCCGAAATTTTCAGGAAGGTGCTCAGCCTCCCCCGGGAGCCACCCTTGCTCCTAGCACAGCAATGCCTCTGGCCCAGCCCCAGCCCCCCCCCCGGGAAATTGGAAAGTCTAGCCAGTGTTTGGACCAGGCATCACTGTATGTCATCTTGCAGGGGATAGTCTCCAGAGCATGAGGATGAGTCCTTTGAGGTGGTCCAAAGATTGTTTTGGGGTACAGCTTGGCCCCATTGTCTGCCTGTGTGATTGTCCTGGGAGTGCCTCACTTTGGAGCAGCTGGCACAAGAACCGCACTTTGGACCAGGACACAGCATATGTCCCCTCAAAGGGGAGAGTCTGCTGAACTTGGAGGTGTATGACGTTTGGGGGTCCAAATCCTATTTTGGGGTTCAGAGCTTTCAAACTGTCCTCAGTGTTTTTGGATGAATTCATGAATAAGACATGAATAAGGAATGAATAAGGAACTGGGAACAAGGAACCAACTTCAGCCTCATACTGTCTCCACTCAATTCAAATGTTTACCAAACTTCAAAGCAACTGGGGGGGGGGATTCTCCAGACTTGGAAACACCAATAGGGGCCCTCCAGAGCTTAACAGGCACTGCTGGCTGCCAGTAACAGAGTTCCCATTCTGCTCTATGGGATCAGAATGCTATATATACTCTCAGCTCAGCCCTGCAGCCTCTCCTGTGTTGGCTGTTGGCAGTTAGACAGAGAGGCAGGGAACTTGTTAAAAGCAGAGCACATTCATCATTTATTTCTGATTGTGAACACCTCTCCCCTGCTTGAGTTTGGGTGTTAAGTGGACTCAGGGCTCTGAGCCACCCCATATCTCTCTAACTCTGGTCTGTTGACTTGATCACTTTCAATGGAATGAAAGCTAGGTTGTATGTAAACGTACACAATTTAAACAGCAGGCCTGTAGTGGAACACCACTTGCTTTGTCATGAAGTGACTTCCTCCACAGTGCAGTTTTTCAACTATGTTTAAAAGGATGCTTGTGATTTTTTAAATAATGTTCAATATAGGCTTAAATTAATATAATCTAGGTGGTGCTTGAGAAGGGACAAGACCATCAGCATTCAATTAAGCAATTAATCCTTCTGTCATTTGCATTCTGAATGTGGGAGGGGGGGCAGGCTTACCCTGTTGGGGAAACATACATATTTACTTCATGTTGCACCAGCTCTTGCACCCCTGATTTCCCATTGAAGGGAGAAGCCAAGCTGCATTTTTCTGCATGGGCATCCCATCAGGAGACCTGGGTTCACCTCTCCTCTCCTGAATGCTTGGTGATGAAGCACTTGATGAGGCTGGCAGAGGCACACACTGATGCAGGCAAGGAAAGAACGGAGCCCCGAGCAGCTTGCCAGCAGACAGTCTCATTGTAATCACCAGAGCTTGGGGCTAATGAGAAGAGTCTCTGGCGCCAAGGGTGCTTCCCCTGGGGACCAGGGGTTTTTCAGGCTAAAGGGAAGCATTTCATTAGACACAGACAAGTAGGGAAGCGGATGCTTGAAGCTGCTTTGCTGTTGGAAAAAAGAAGATAAAAGACACCCACCCTAAGGAGTGTTGCTATTAATAAGTAATAAAGTATTATCAACCTAGACAACGTAGCATGGTCCCAGAAATGTATTGTATCAAATATGGAGTAAAAAGGTCATGATAGAGTTGAGGTTGCCATACTTTTTGTGGGGAGGACCTGAGTAGATTAGGGGGCTGACCCATAGAAGTGCAAGATCAGTTTTCCCAGCTGCTGTTGCTGCCATGTTCAATGGTTTTAATTTTTGTGTGCAACATTTAAAAAGTTTTTAAAAAACCAACATTTTTTTTAAAAAACATTAACCCTCCCCCCAAAAAAACAGCAGATCGGCCACTTTCTGTCACAACGAGCTGTGTGATGAAATGCTGGGCCAGCTGTCTCACCTGGGTAGAGGGGTGCCTGAGGAACAGCACCCTGGTAAGGTTGAGCACCAATACAAAGACACCATGTGGCTGTTTTTGCCGGTCTGGTTGAGGGTGTGGGATCTGGCTCCAGCTCCTGGGGACTGCTGTGGCCCAAGCCAACATACTGTTATGGACAAGTGAATGGATGCAGTGGCATCAGGGCCTGCCCGTACCCTGAGGCATGGCCAGCAGCACTCAATGCCGCTAACCAGATATGGACACTTCACAGTGCCTTTCCTAACCTGTGGAATGTATTCTATCTGGGTTTCAATTAGTGTGGTTTTAAATAGCTTCCGAGTATCCGCTAGAGTTTTGATGCTCTTGTGTTTCCCTTTCAGCTTCCTTTTAACTATCCCCCCTCATTTTTTGTAAAATTCCCTCTTTTGAAATCAAATGTTACAGTTTTGGACTTTAGGGATAACTTTCCATTGACATGAATGCTGAACTTAATAGCATTGTGGTCACTGCACAAGTACACATCCTGAAGTCTCACGTGTCGCATATATGTGAGAGTATTCTGGTGCTGAGGTCAAGAACTGCTACCTTAGCATGCTTGTATTGGCAACAGAATGCGAGTATGCACATCACATAAAATGATGCTGCTTTTATTCAGAAATGAAGCCTGGTAACCTGACCAAAATTATGACTTCTGGCAATCGGCTCAGTGATTTAAACAGAAAACTGGCCAGGACAATGGGATTTTCTGTTTCCTTCTTGGTTGGCAGCCCTGCTTCATACAAGGTATGATGAAGGTCAAAATTCTGTGAGTCAGTGCTCCTTGTTAGTCTGTAGTTCGATACTAAGACAAGCAGTGGAAGTAGGGCATCTTTCATGCATACACATTTGTCAAAACAATATTGTTCTCTTTCCAATTTTGCTCTTCATGTGGTTATCATTTTTCCAGCAGAAAAGACCTCTAGGGTGGTAGCGTCTGGAGCAAAATGACACCACCAACCTCATGTGTTTCAGATAGAAATGCTGTGAGTAGTGCTTCAGCATACGGCTGTTTTGGTGTGCTCCCCCCCCCCATTGCCAGGAAACCAATGAGGCAGAGATCCTGGACGACCATATTTAGCACCAAACTAGCTGCTCCAGCTTGCATCTCAAAGTCGCTGGCTGAAGGATCTTCTCACCAGCTCATGGTCAGTCTTAATGGATATCCTCAGAGTTTTTCAGTGCTCCCCAATTGGTAAACATGCAGAGAGTACAGGAAATTACCACTCTCAGCAGCATATTCATATTACTAGGAGTTCCTGAAAGAAAGGAAGCACCTATTTTCTTCACTTCTACCATTGTTGCTTGTGATTCCACCATCTAGAAAGTGCAGTACCCACATTTGACGAATGTTAGCTGCAAGCTGTTAAGTGGTTATATTGAGATCCTATAAATTAAGAGTAATTGGCTTCTCTGATCTTGTTGCGGATAAAATTAGGCTGTACCCTAGTATATAAACACAGGCTACTGCAGGCCTGTAAACAGCCACTTTTCCAGTTAATTGTAAGGCCTCCAGGCAAGGAAGTGTTTGTAAATGGGAAGAATCAGTTCTATATTAATAACAGAGCGAACACAGTTCTAATTATTCTGAGTGCTTTATTGCAATAACTTTCAAACAAAGCTCCTTGTGATGCCATCCAGTTCTGTTCCTGGATGGGCAAGTAACTTTATTGTAAGTTCCTTTAAAATTCCAGATCATCAGTGTATCATAAATTAGTAACTTTGACTAATTATAATGTTTGGAAATAATTTTTTATGGACTTATATGCACTGTTGTCACAGTTACACCTTGATATCAGCCACGTTACATGAAATTAAGCCGCAGAGCAATTTTGGGCCAGAGTTAAGGTCATTCTAGTACAGCTCTCTAGTGAGCATCACACATTTTACAAAAAAGTCAGCTGCCACTTAGTCGGGCGGATGAGTGGCAATTTGCTCTATGAAGATTTCTGTTTAATTCTAATAATTACAGTAAAGTTGTAGATCAATCTATAAAATTGGCAATTTTAACTGTTCTGATTTTATATAGCCTTGCAGTTCATACAAAAGTTCGGTATTTTAATCTCAAAACATTCTTGACCTATTTTTTTAGCCTTGCAGTTCATACTAAAAGTTCAGTATTTTAATCTCAAAACATTCTTGACCTTATTCCAAAACACATTCCAGAAGCTAATTAGAAGTTGCTTGGATAGGTATTTCCTTTTATCAGCACTGAACTTTCCACTTTTCAATTAAAGTTAAAACAAATGAGGCTTATTCAGTTCATGAAAAGTATTCACATTTCTAAAACTGTTAAAAATGCTTTGGGGAACCCCCTCCTGATTCCTTTTATCTCAGTTGTTTTGATTAATTACCTGGGCAATTGTGGCATAATATCACATGACATTGCTGATTTTATCAACCAATCAGGATCTGGAATTTGATATGCTTCATTCAGCCCTTTGGTTGTTCAACCATTTTGTCTTCGTTCTCAAGCATTTCATTCTGTTCCATTAAAATATAGATTGCAATGTCCTTTTTTGAACCGAGATCTTGGCATCTGGCTGCGATCTGATTCACTGCTGGGTTATGGTAAGGTCAGAGAGGGAAGCTACATCATTCTAGATTACTACTCCCATTCCTAAATGTTAATTTTAAGTGTTCTGGTCCTTCAGTGGGGGCAGAGATGGAATCTTGGATCAGTCAAGTGAATAGAGCTTGGTGACTCTACTGGCAGTACTAATAGCAACATCTTTCTGTTTGTTCTTATGGCTGATGCTGTTTGCTCCCAAGGGAGGAGCCTGTGTTTGGGTTCTAGTGGGAAGTCAAGGAACTGCACAGTGAAATAGTGTATGAGTTCCTGCTGCCCCCAACCTGGCTGCCCTCTCAGCTCAGCAGAACCTGTAGGGGGAAGTATGCAGTCTCCCTTGCAGAGGTCTGTGAAATGGTTCATTGGGGCTGAATATAACAGCCTGGATCTCTAATGTGACGGCTTCTTAGTTCAACCATGGGGAGTAAAAGATAATTATGCCACTGACTTTTAAGTCTGGGTAATTAAATTGTAGCTTATACATTTTTTAAATCTCTGGAAATTAGACCAGAGATTTAAAAAACCTGGGTGTTTTTTCCCACCTGGCAACCCTTATCACCAGCTATCCCATAATAAGGTGACTCTGAACTATAAGGCATTTTTGGTTTAGGATGTTTTTTCTGAACCAATGCAATTGCTAATGTTCTCAGCCTTTATATTCTGAACACAGTGAATATTTTGCTTGTCTATTTTCACTTCCACAGTATCTCCTTTTTTTCTTCGATCGTGAGGATTTTGAGATATTCCCCCCACACACACACACATACACCGTTCTTCCTGGGAAAATGTATTAAGAAAATTTCTTCTACCCCCTGCTCCTTGAAGCCTCGCAGTGCTTACTCTATGTTTGTTCACACACTGTAAAAGTTAGTATGTGTTTAATTAACCCTGTCATAAAATGCCAAGGAAACTAGCTCACTGTGTCCAAGCTGTTGTTGACCTGAGAGATCCATTCCATAGAACTTCCCAGGATGTGTTTAGAGAAAGCATCTGATTAGTTTCACATACTATCTAGAAAAGCAGAGAGAGAAGCCCCCAGCTATCTTCTGTTCTTTTACAGATATTCTTTGTACTTCCTTCTTGCCACCCCATTGACAGCAGAGATGTGTTGACATTTCCCTCCCCTTCCCCTCAGTACTGGGTAACCAGCACATCTTGGAAACTCATCACTCCTCTTGTGCTAAGCCAAATAATGTCTGTTCAGAGCATATAGTCCAATAGTCCAGAGTCAGTTGAAGTTAAATCCATCGAAGACGGAGGTCCTGTACCTGGGTCGAGGGGGGTTGGATGTGGGTGCCAGGCTCCCCACACCTGCAAGGGACACCTCTGGTGCCAGCCCAGACAATGAGAAATCTGGGAGTGACACTGGATGCCTCTCTCTCCATAGAGGCCCAGGTTGCTGCAGTTGCCAGATCTGCGTTTTTCCATCTTAGGCAGATCAGGCTACTGAAGCCCTATCTTTCCCCCCAAGACCTAGCAACGGTGACCTATGCAATGGTCACTTCCAGGCTTGATTACTGCAATTCGCTCCATGCAGGCTTACCCTTGAAGCTGATCCGGAAATTACAACTGGAGCAGAATGCAGTGGTGTGCCTGCTGATGTCAACGCCTGTGCGGGCTCACATTAGGCACGTGTTCTGCCAACTGTATTGGTTGCCAGTTGAGTACCGGATTCACTTCAAGGTGCTGTTTTTGACGTTTAAAGCCTTATATGGGCTTGGGACCAACATATCTAAGGGACCGCCTCTTCCCATATATGCCTTGAAGAGCATTACGCTCTAAAAATCAACATCTCCTGGTGGTCCTTGGCCCAAAGGACGCCCATCTTGCCTCAACCAGGGCCAGGGCTGTCTCTGTCCTGGCCCCAGCCTGGTGGAACATGCTCCCTATTGAGACCAGGGCCCTGCAGGATCTTCTTCAATTTTGCAGGGTCTGCAAGACAGAGCTGTTCCGCCAGGCCTTTGATTGAGGCAATGGACGCCCATATATGGCTTCCCTGAGGTCACCCATCTATTTACTGACCACCGACAACTGGCCTTTAACGCACTGCACCATCGGGCCAGAACTTTATAGCCAACTGACGCTGTTTCAAGCTGTACCCATTGTGTTAATTGTTAGAATGTTTTATCATGTTTTAAACTGAAATTGTATCTCTCCTATATTATAAAAGGGTTTTGGGTGCCAGAATTCTAAAATGCGCCCCGTTAGTGTATGGGCGGAAAAAATGCCACTCAGAAGACGCTGCCTGCGATGACTGGCTCCCTCACCGAACCTGGCCTGCCATTGGCTGGGTGGCTGGGAGGGGAGGGAGCCAGTCATCGCCGCAAGCCAGCGTCTTCTGAGCGGCAATTCTTCCGCTCATAGACTAACTGGCCACATTCAGGACAGCGGCGAACGGAGCCGTTAGGCTCCGTCCGCCGGTCCTCCCCTCACCCGCCCGCACTCCAGGCAGGCGGACGAGGCCTCCAGGGCCCGTCTGCCGGCTCCCCCCACCCCCCGCCCCCAGTCCACACCGGCGGACGAGCCCTCCAGGGCCTGTCCGCCACCTCTAAGACAGTTGCCTCCTGTCTGAGACTAAGTTTTTCCCTCAGTAGCTGTTGGTAGGTGTAACGAAATGGCCGTTATCTGTATCTGTGAGATGGCTGCCGTCTGTGTGTTTAAAATGGTCCCCCAGAAGGCTTAATTGAGCT
>NW_015171510.1:606081-612056 GCF_001447785.1 Gekko japonicus | reverse complement strand
GAGATCAGTTCCCCTGGTGGACTCTGTGGCAGTCAGGGCTTCAGAGCACGGAAAATGGTGGACTCTGGCAGTCAGGGCTTCAGAGCACGGGAGAGGCTGCAGGTATGTGTGTGGGGGGAAATGGAAAGTTGAAGAGAGAGGGGGAAATAAAGGTCAGTTGATGATTGGCTGGGAAGGAGATAGGATTGCCAACTCCAGTTGGGAAAATTCCTGGAGATTTGAGGGATGGAACCTGGAGAGGGTGAGGTTTGAGGGGGGGTGGGACCACAGACTGGTACAATGTCATAGACTCAATTCTCCCAACCAGCTATTCCCTTCTGTGGAACTACTGTTCCCAATCTCAGGAGAGGGGTGGAAATCACTCAGAATTACAACTGATCTCCAGGAGGGAGGGGGGAGGAGATGCAAGGCTGAAATCAGAGGAGCAGATAATGGCAGGTTGGTGCTTGGCTGGGAAGGAGAGTTGCCAACTCCAGGTTGGGAAATTCATGGAGATTTGAGGGGTGGAGCCTGGAGAAGGTGAGGTTTGAGGAGGAGTGGGGCCTCAGACAGGTACAATGTCATAGACTCCACCCTCCAGACCAGCCATTTCCTCCTGGGTAACAATTGTTGCCAATCTCCAGGTGAGGGCTGGAGATCATTCAAAATTACAACTGCTGTTCAGGTAGCAGAGATCAGTTCCTCTGGAGAAAATGGTGGACTCTGTGTCATTATACCCTGCTGAGGTCGCCACAGCACATTGATGCTGAGTGCCCAAGGCCTTGGCACTCTCTCAGAGCCTCTTTCTAGAGCTCACTGTATTTATTTCCACAACGGGCCTTATTCCTAGTTTATTTATTATAATGTTGTTACCTGCCCTGAGCCCGCTTGCAGGATGGGCAGGATATACATGCAAATAACAAATAAATAATAAATAAAATGCTTCTTCAGAAGCAAGTCTCCCTGAGCTCCATAAGACTTACTCACAAGTAAGTGTATTTAGAACTGCAGCTTTCTAGAGCTGTCCAGCAATACTCCGAAGATCATCTGAAATGAATGCTTGTTTCCTCTCATTCTTAGCTCTCATGGGTATTTTTGAAATACAGGAGATGTAACCAAGCCAAAGTTCAGTAGTTAAAAAAAATAGTAACAGTCAGGCATATGCTTAATTTTTTCTTAGTGAAAAATCAGTGTGACTTCAAAAAGTACTTCATTCTGATTCGACTGAGCCCTCAGTTATTAATGTCAGTGTCCTTTCTAAGACAGGTAAGATGTGTCATTTAAATTGGGGTATAGCTGTAAAAAACTAAAAGGAGACTTGGGGCACATTTAAGACTGAAAGATTTATCATGGCAAGCTTCAGTGGACTGTGTGAATCTGAAAAAGTAAACTACTACTAAAATAACAGTGCAATCCTACAAACACTTTCTTGGGAGTAAACCCCCTTGAATAGTCCACCAGAGTAGGCATCTGAGAAGATCTGCTTAGCATTGCTCTCCAAGTCACCTTGTTCCCATGGCAATATTTCTCAAACACCATTAACTTGGATCAGATTTTCAGGTTTGACCAGAAGCATCAACCAATCTCTCCAGATGAAGATCTCAATGTGGGGCTTTGTAGGCTGGAGGTTTATTTTAGGAGTCTACCTGTCACCTCACCCTCAGCACCCCACACTGTGGCCTGCCTCAAGTCCCACCTAATCACAGACCGTCTAGTTTGGCAAGGAATGAGGGGACAAGGCTGAATGCTAGGAGGGAGGTTAGTCCTGCCTAGTCACCTGGAATGCTTTGACACTTACATATGCAAACACAGAATAACACGAGACATTGGTTGATGAGGTGGGTCGGGGTTCTCTCAACCCAACTCACCTTCCCAGTAGCCAGACAGCAACTGCAAGGAAATTATTTGCCAAATGCAGCAGGAACCATGGAACAGGGGAGGGGCTTCAGTCCCCTTACATGCCATTTCCCCAAGCCTAAATGGCTGCTAGGGGTATTATTTACCATGCTGTGGGGCTGGCTGTAGGTAAGGTAAGTTGGGTCAGAACTCGTCTTGTGTAATTTGGGCCCTTAGAAAGGGGGTCTGTCTTGCCATTTGAGAACCAATGCTCCCCCTCCCCATTATTGCTGCAAAATCTAAGGAGACTGCTGGCCTGAAGGGAGCATTGCTCAGTCAGTACATGGCATACCAGGTATAAAAACAGAAGAGGGACATGGCTGTTGTCAGTTTACTTAACTAAAGCAAAACAGGTGGGATGTAAATAATTAGTGGTGGTGTTATCAACTGCAAAGTGAATTTCTTTTGCCTTTCATCTATGTGAAGTGTCAGGTCAAGATCAGACAGAAACATCCTTCTGCAGCTGCAACAGCACATCAAAAGGGGCTTCTCAGTTGCGAAGGGAAATAGACTGGGGCTGTGATCATACGCACAGACCTGCTATAGGCGCAAATGCCGGGTGGATTTAAAGGGCACGATCAGACAACAATATCTGGGAAGCGTTCCGCAGCCGTTGGCAACCCGTTCTGTACACCGGGGAAAATCCGGTAGTAGACGGGTTGCAACGGGCCACAGATGGACTTTCCCCTATCTGATCGCTCCAGCAGGCCCTCATGTGGTCTCCGTGCCACCCCCCCCTTGCAGTATGCACATCATCGCAAACTCCACAGGGAGCCCTCAGCTCATTGATTCCTCGTTTAAGCACATGGGAAACAAACGGCACAACCCCCCCCCACTCACCCCCAGTTGCATCTGATCACACACTGACAGGCTGCACCTGTAGTGTCAAAGGGAGGTGTGATTTCCGGAGGAAATAGCCTCGCTCCCCCCCCCCATTTTATCTGGCACGTGTGACCGCACCCTGGAAGGTTTTCCCTCATGATCACTCTCCAAATGATGGCTCCAGTGATGTGAACAAGCAATGCTAATTTCTCTCCCTATCCAGGATCCCAATGCTGCAGTCAGTGGGTTGGAATGGCTGCTGTGAAAGAGCAGATTAAGGAGTCTTGTGCTTCAAATGACCACGCCATATATTTCTAAATGAGCTCCTGTTGTCTAATTTCTCTCCTCCTGTAGCTATCAAAATTCTGGATTCCTAGGCATGTGCCTCTCCATTCCAGCAGTTTGGAATGTATGTTACCATTTAATGACTTATTAGGTAGGCAGTGGGTAGGGACAAGTACAGTCACCATACAGGACACAGTGGTCTACTATATATAGCATCAGTCAAGCAGGAAGGAGGTACTGAAAAGCATCACAGTATGGAGTGGATAGAGATCATCTAACTGTATAAAATCCAACTGGATAGCTGTGTTAGTATTTAGCAGCCCAGTGGCACCTGAAAGACTAACATCTTTATTCCCACTCTGATTCATGACAATTTATGGCCATTGGACTCCTGTTTGAGTTCATGTAAAAGGCAATTGACAGTACTGCAACTCAATCTCCTAAAACTCTGTCACACCCTGAGATCCAGGGTTGAATCCCCACTCTGTTCTGGAAGCTTGCAGGGTGACCGTGGGCATCACATATTCTCACACAGACCAACCTCACAGGTTTGTTGTAGGGATAAAATGGAGAAGAAGAGAATTTTGTGAGCAGTTTTGAGTCCGTGATGGGGTCACTGGGATATGAAGCTGCGGGTGTTCAATTAGTGATGCTTTTCCATGTAAATGAATAGTTTACAATCATCCTTATGGGGAAAAGTTAAACACTGCCCTGCAGAACAATGCTACAATAAAGGTGAATGCTACTCTGAATCCTTAACAGGGGCCTTGCTGTCACTGACAGGATTTCTATGTGGGATGTCAGTTGAGATGGGGGAGGGGATACACACAGCTACCGTACCTCTTCCACGTTCTTTTCAATATACAAGTCCTCCCTGTATGCATACCCCATTATGGAATGAAAGGCATTTTACTAATGAATGACAATTAAAATGGTGCAGTGTGTCCTGAGGAAAAGCACAAGGGAAGCAAATCATAAAGCAACAAAAGGGATACAGGCCCAGAGTCCTAGGCAAGCCATGTAGTAGAGGAAAGGCTTGATTTCCTCACAGATGCACAACATCCTAAATTGTCCTAAATTTGGAGGGCATTTCAGTTGTCCTCTGTTTCTTGAACGAGAAAAGCCAGCAAGTTTCAGCTGTTGTTCATGCAACAATCCACAAGATGTCCTCAGAGCTTCACAAGAATGCAGCCTTGCAGAAAGACCTTTACAACCTTAGTTATTTTTAGGTATTACTCCAAAGTTGTTTTTGTTATTTAAACTTTGGTTATTAAAAATCCCTAATTGGTTTCAGGTAATTTTTTTACAAAATGATTGTGAATTTTAGGCTTTGCATTTGTAACAGAGGCAAGGCCCTAAAATAACATCTTGGGATATAGAAAATTCCTACATTTGCACTGACAGCCAAAGTCTTCCATCAGGAATTTTTAAAATGCTAAAAGAAGCTGTGATTGGATTCAATTTGTAGCTGAATGAAGCTGTGATTGGGAGAGGAGGAATGCTATGAGGAGGGACCCATAGTTCTTCTGGATCACATTCAGTTGAACTTAGTAATGCAAATCTGTTCTTTATATGGTCTTTAAACTCTTCAGGAACATTGTTTATATTGTATTTTGGCACTATTAATGTTTTGGGGTTTTTAATCAGCTTTATTCTAATTTTTTATATTAATAACTGATGGTCTGTACCACAATCAGTTCCTGGTCTTGTTTTAGCAGAGAAAATAGAGCTTTATCATCTTCTGCTTCCGATTATGTAATCCATTTGATTTCTATATTGGCCATCTGGTGATGTCCATGTATACAATCATATGTTTGGTTGCCTGCACCGTCAGAAAGACTTGAGACCAATTTATTTCAAAGGAAACAACTTTAATAGTTTGTTACTCACTGGATAATTAAAGAAGATATATTTTTCCCTAAACACGACTTCGTTATCATATCACGGTTGTTTTCCAATGAAGTTCAGTCTCTCCCGTGATCTCTTGTCCTTGACTACCTAGAGGTTAGCAACCCTATCCACTATACAGTGTAGTCAAGCAATCAAAGTTATGGATTGTTGTATGAACAGAAATAGGCCTAGTTCTTCTAGAACCCAACCTGTATAGAAGAATTCTACATGATATTGCAACCATTTTCAAGATACTTCACATATTTGGAATATCCCAGCATCAATAAGGAAAATTACTTGAATCAACTCAGCATAAAAAGTACATTGTTGCATATGTATTTCTGTATTTTGAATGTTTGTCATCCAGTTGAGTAGTTTAACCCAGTTCTTTTTTAAAAAATCCAGTATCAGGATAGATATACAACAATTCTGAACAGGATATCTTGTTTTAGGGTTTATCCAGATTATCCACTCCTACTCACTGGGTCTGTAGGAGCAACCATTTGTGCACAAGCTGAAGAAATTCTACTTGTGAAGACAGATAATCAGAGCCATGGTATCTCTTATACCATGCCTATTACCTGTCAGCTATGCTGCCATGAAGGTTGGGGAGCTTGGTCTGTGTCTGGTTAATTGCTACTGCATTCCTTTCAGGTTAATTGCTACTGCATTCCTTTCTGTGCTTTTTCTGCTTTGCACCGAAATGCTTATGTATACAGATGTGCAGGAGGGAGTTGTAATGTCTGGGTTCTTCCTAGGTGTCGTGGGAGAGTGTTGGTTCTCAGCTTTAGCTACCTAACGGCCTCCAAGCTTTATCCCGCGTGCGGCAGGATGCCTAATTGGCCAGTGCTGTAGGGGGGGTGCATACGAATACCCTATATCCTACTATGCCCGTGGGGCCGCCGCCATTCTTAACAGTGCTTCTGTTACTGCATCTATAGCCCTGCAATAAAAGTATTACTGTTCCTGAATGCGTGTACTTCGTTGTTGGCTGTGGGTTCTGACATTCTGTTAAGAATCCTCCATTCTCTATTTCTGCGCATCTCTCTACACCCAAGATGAGCGACGGAGAGGAGAGAAACCAATTCCTAAGAAGGACGACT
>NW_015171510.1:593951-603988 GCF_001447785.1 Gekko japonicus | reverse complement strand
TTTGGCTAGGGTGTTCAAGGAGGAGGAGGTGGATGAACTCCCCCCGCATAGACATTCAGACTGTAGCATTGAACTGTTACTGCGGCAGAAACTACCCAAGGGGCGCATTTATGCAATGGGACCGGCCAAAAAGGAGGAACTACACAAGTTTATTTATATTTATATATTTATTTATACTTTTGACTTGCTATACTGCCCTAACCCCGAATGGTCTATGGATGGTTAACATGTGCAGAAACTACCCAAGGGGCGCATTTATGCAATGGGACCGGCCAAAAAGGAGGAACTACACAAGTTTATTTATATTTATATATTTATTTATACTTTTGACTTGCTATACTGCCCTAACCCCGAATGGTCTATGGATGGTTAACATGTAATGGGTTCTAAGAATGCTTAATCCCTAACTAGGGCCACATGAGATGGGGGCGGGGCTGCCTACCGGCACCCAGGTGGTGGGCCTGTTGTTGCTTCTGGCTTGGCTTCTTTTCAGGCAGTCTCTGGCGTTTCAGGGTGACTTTCGTTGGTGGGACCGTTCAGGCACACCGCCCATGTCAGCTTCGGCCTCGGCTCTGTCCGTTAGGCTCCACCGCACCCCACGTTGCATGTCATTGCGCGCCTCCTGGTCTCCGCCTCCTCCGTCGTCAGCTGCACGATGTTCTTCTGGCCACCAGGGTTTGCTCCGCTGCATCACCGTTCCACCTCAACCACTGCCGATGCTCTGCTGCTGCTGATGTTATGTCGCCGTCTGTGCCGTCACCACACACCTCGTTGGAGGAGGGTGCCCCCTACCCATCTAAGGGTAGGTACCCATTTGTCTACTCGCTTAGTTGTTAATTGCTTTCGAGCCGCTGGGTGGGCGGCAAGACAAGAACTTAGCTCGTGGGTTCATCTGACCAGCCTCGTCCCCCTACGCAGCTCCAGTACTGTTCCGAAAGAAAAAGGATGAGGGGCTGCGACTCTGCACGGATTACCGGGGCTTAAATGCAGTGTCTTCCACTAATGCCTATCCCATGCCGTTGATTAAATACTTGCTCGCTGAAACGGCAAAAGGAAAAATCTTCTCCAAGCTGGACCTTCGAGATGCCTACTTTCGGGTGCACATCAGGGAAGGGGACGAGCATAAGACCGCTTTCAACACCCCCCTCGGACAGTTTGAGTACCGAATGATGCCCTTCGGCCTTCAGGGGGCCCCAGGGGTCTTCAAGAACCTGATCAATGAAGTGTTGCACAAGCACTTATTCAAGGGGGCGCTTGTTTACCTAGATTATATATTGCTGTACTCTCCCGATCTACCTTCACACGTGAAATTGGTGAGGGAAATCTTAACCACATTGCACAAGCACAAACTCTTTGCTAAGCTGTCAAGATGTGAATTTCACAAAATGCACATTGACTTCTTGGGATATCAGATCTCTGACCGGGGCCTAGAGATGAACCTGGGGAAAGTTCATGACGTGTTGGGTTGGGGGGTGCCCCGAACCCGATGACAGCGCCAATCCTTCCTCGGTTTTGCGAACTTCTGCAGAACCTTTTAACCCAATTTTGCCCAAGTCACCTTACCCCTCACAGATCTGCTAAAAACTAAGGGGAGGGGGCCCAGAGGCTACTAAGCCGAGCGCAATGCTGCCATGGAGTAAAGAGTGTCAGGAGGCGTTCGATCGCCTCAAAGCCTTGTTCACCTCGGAACCAATTCTTGCTCACCCCGATGAAACGAAAAAAAATGTTGTGCAAACCGATGCATCTGATGTTGCCATGGGATGGGCCATTTTGCAAGAAGGGGGGGATGGATTCTTGCATCCATTAGCTTACGTGTCAAGGAAGTTCAATGACACGGGATGTAACTGGTCAGTATGGGAAAAGAAGGCAGGGGCAATAAAGCTCGCCCTATCCACATGGAGGCATTGGTTGGAGGGGGCGAGGGTCCCGTTCGAGGTATGGACTGATCACAAGAACTTAGAAACTCTTAAAACACCTCGATGCTTCAATGCCAAACAGCTCCGGTGGCCCAATTTCTTTTCCAAGTTTCAATTCACCTTGCACCATTTCCCGGGTTTTGCAAACTCTTTGGCTGCTGCCCTGTCCCGCCTACCCCAACACGACAGCCAACGAGATGTAGTCTTGGACTCGGTGTTCACACCCTCACAGCTGGGCGGGGCAGTGACGACTCACAACCAGGCCCGCCTAACCTCTCCACCCCTTGTGACGTTGCACCCATCTCCTTCTGGGGTGGGAAGGAGGCAACAGACACTTGGCACAGTAAATTCACCTCCACCCTTTCAGAGGGGGATAAAGAAGTTCTTGAAGCGGAGGGGGATTTTGAACTACGGGACAATGGCTGTTGGTACCGGGGACACAAGCTGTTCATTCCCCTTTTGCTCAGGGGGGAGGTGTTACAGGCAGTGCATGGCTCCAAACTGTCCAGACACTCGGGATTCGTTAAATCCTTTCAATTACTCCAAAAGCAGTTTTGGTGACTACAAATGCGCAAGGATTTATCCTCCTTTGTTCAGTCATGCCAAATCTGTGCCATGAGTAAACCCAGGCCAGGGAAAACCCCGGGACTGTTACACCCGCTTCCTAATCCGAGTCGACCCTGGGAAGTTATCTCTATGGATTTTATAACTGACTTACCACCGAGCAAATCAATGACTGTGATTTGGGTGGTAGTGGATCTATTTTCTAAGCAAGCACATTGCATTCCATTCGCTTCACTACCCACAGCTAAAACACTGGCAAAAGCATTTCTCCTGCATGTGGTGAGGTTACACATGCTTCCCACCAAGGTGGTCTCCGACTGGGGGACCCAGTTCGTCTCCCAGTTCTGGGGGGAGCTGATGAACCTGATGGAACGAGGCCTTAGCAGCGCTTACCATCTGGAAACTGACGGCCAGACTGAAAGGGTTAATCAGACTTTGGAACAATATCTGTGTTGTTTTGCCAACTATCAACAGGACAATTGGAATGACTTGTTGCCCCTAGCCGAATTCTGTTATAATAATACTTGTCATTCTTCCACGGGGATGTCCCCGTTTAAGGCGCTGTATGGTTATGACAGCCCGCCTGTCCCATTTCTGGAAGGGGACACGGACATGGGGCCGGGGGACGCTGCTCAATGGTGTAAACAATTGTGGGACTCTTGGCCTCTACTGTGTAAGACTTTGACAGCTGCCAAAGAAGCGTATAAGGCACAGGCTGATAAGAGAAGGGTGGAGGGTTGGGCTCTACAGCCTGGTGACTCTGTGTATGTTTCTACTAAAAATATCAAGATGTTACGGCCGAGTTGGAAGTTGGGTTGGAAATACATTGGGCCGTTTAAGGTGAAAAAGATCATCAATGATGTTGCTGTTGATTTGGACTTGCCAAAAAAATTGAGAAAGTTGCATTCTGTATTTCATTTCAGCCTCCTGAAGAGAGATTCGGGTTCCAGCCCTTGGCGTCCATCGAAACCGGTGCCCCCTCCTATCATGATTGAGGGAGAGGAGCATTCTGAGATATCTAAGATTCTGGACTCTAAGATCAAACGGGGAAAGTTGATGTATTTGGTTGTGTGGGTGGATTTTGGACCCCAGCACCTCGAATGGGTGGAAGTCGAGGATATTCGGGCCCCTGGACTGTTACGACAGTTCCATTGCGACTTCCCGGACAAACCAGGAGATCTCCTGGAATAACCGGGAGACTTCCCGGAATGGTCAGGAGAAGCTGATTTTGTTAATTGCTACTGCATTCCTTTCTGTGCTTTTTCTGCTTTACGCCAAAATGCTTATCCATACAGATGTGCAGGAGGGAGTTGTATTGTCTGGGTTCTTCCTAGGTGCCGTGGGAGAGTGTTCGTTCTCAGCTTTAGCTACCTAACGGTCTCCAAGCTTTATCCCGCGCGCAGGAGGGTGCCTAATTGGCCAGTGCTGTAGGGGGTGTGCATACGAATACCCTATATCCTACTTTGCCCATAGGGCCGCCGCCATTCTTAACAGTGCTTATGTTACTGCATCTATAGCTCTGCAATAAAAGTATTACCATTCCTGAATGTGTGTACTCCGTTGTTGGCTGTGGGTTCTGACATTCCCTCTCTGATGTTATAGAACAGGGCCCCCCCCAACCTTTTTGAGCCTGTGGGCACCTTTGGAATTTTGAGAGCGTATGGTGAACACCACCCCAAAATGGCTGCCACAGGAGGCAGAGCCAAACAATGCTTTTCTCCACAAAGGAACTGCTGAAGGGGAATAAAAAGTAAAGAAGAAAAGCCTGAGAGGAGAGAGGAAGAAAGAGATTGGAAACTAAAAAGAAATGACAGAAAGCATGGGGGGAGGAAGGGAGAAAAAGAAAGAATAAGAAGGAAGGCCCGAAGGGGGAATGCTTACTAGGGATGGGCACAAACCACATTTTTGTGGTTCAGTCTATGGTTCATGGCTGAACCACAAACCGAATTACAAATCCACATGAATGGGGAGGTTGGTTCATGAGCCAACCCAGTTCGTAAAAGTTTAAACCCCTGCTTTCTGCTCCCCATGGCTTTTCGTGGGGAGCAGAAAGCAGGGGTTTAAATGGCTCTAAGCCATTTAAACCAAACAGCTGACCTTAAACCCCTGCTGCCTGTGGCTTTTTGTGGAGAGCAGAAACCAGTGGTTTAAATGGCTCCCAGACATTTCACCCCCTGCTTTCTGCTCACTGTGGTGGGGAGCAGAAAGCAGGGGGTGAAATGGCTTGGAGTCATTTAAAGCAAACAGCTGAGTTTCTTTCAGTTCTTCAGTTCATGAACATTGCTTCACAAACTATGAGCAGGTCAAAATTCATGATGAACTTTAGTTCATCAGCCAGTTGTGCTGATCCCTAATGCTTACCAGTCCTTCTGATCATCCAGTGGCTATCATCTGAATGACGGCAGCCAATAACAAGCCCTGCCTTACAATGGCTTTGCATGTTTTCTAAAAAGCTTGGTGAGTGCCAGGGAAAGAACTGATGGATGCCATGGTACCTATGGAGAACCCATGGTACAATGGAGAAGGGTATAATGCCATAAAGCCCATCCTCCAAAGTGGTCATTTTTTCCATGGAGATCAGTTGTAGTGGCGGGAGATCTCCAGCCACCACCTTGAGGCTGGGAACCTGGTGGATATTACTCTTTTCTTTTTCCAGACGCCAAAGCTCTGGAGTGACCCCCATTTCTGATGTTTGGATTTGACAATCCTGCAGGTGCATCTAATGATCTTGTGGGAACATAGCTGTGGGCAAAGATCAGCAAAACATTATGCCAAAAAGAAAAGAGAAAAATGCACCAATAATTGGGTAAGGGAATGAGTGACCTGGGCAAATTAAGAATGGATGGGGGGAAATGTCAACAGTGTCCTCGTGGTTATGAGCAAATATGTCACTTGGGGGCAGAAAGGAAAACTCTCAGCAACCTAGGCATGAATCTCTGGAGGCTGTATCTGATAGGTTCTCATAAGTGTTCCCTCTAAGCTGAGTTAGTGTGAGCTAGTTCACAGTTTTTTAGCCTCTGGCTCACACATTTTTGTCTTAGCTCAGGAAGGATAGCTTCAGAGCAAACTAATTTATGCAGTAGCCAAATCGCTCGCTCACAGCTTTAATGCCAGTAGCTCACAAAGTAGAATTTTTGTTCACTAGACTCCACAGCTTAGAGGGAGCATTGGTTTTCATATGTCTGTGTTCTTGCATCCATTTCTTGATCTAGTTATATTTAATATTATTTGGAATGAAAAAAAGACCTGTGTTTGGGGCTGGCAGTCCTCCGTGCCTCTGATGTTCCCTGACAGACCTTGAACTCTAGACTCCATACCTGTTCAATGCTCCCTCTGAGCTGTGGAGTCTTCTGAGCAAAAATTCTACTTTGTGAACTACTGGCATTAAAGTTGTGTGAGCGATTTAGATTGCTCTGGAGCCCTCCTTCCTGAGCTAAGACAAAAATGTGTGAGACGGAGACTAAAAAACTGTGAGCTAGCTCACACTAACTCAGCTTAGAGGGAACACCCATAGTATCCCCCTTTCTGCCCCCAAGTGACATATTTGCTCATAACCACGAGGACACTGTTGACATTTTCCCCCATCCCTTCTTAATTTGCCCAGGTCACTCATTCCCTTACCCAATTATTGGTGCATTTTTCTCTTTTCTTTTTGGCATAATGTTTTGCTGATCTTTGCCCACAGCTATGTTCCCACAAGATCATTAGATGCACCTGCAGGATTGTCAAATCCAAACATCAGAAATGAGGGTCACTCCAGAGCTTTGGCGTCTGGAAAAAGAAAAGAGTAATATCCACCGGGTTCCCAGCCTCAAGGTGGTGGCTGGAGATCTCCCGCCACTACAACTGATCTCCATGTGATAGAGACAAGTTCACCTGGAAAAAATGACCACTTTGGAGGATGGGCTTTATGGCACTAAAGCCCCTCCCCAAACCCCACCCTCCTCAGGCTCCACTTTCAAAATCTCCAGGTATTTCCCAATCTGGAGCTGGCAGCCCCAAATATCCATCACATTCTATGCAACCATAAAGTGTTGCCTAAAAAGGGGCTTCAATTTTACTATAAGGAACTGGGGGGCAAGGAGTTAAAACAAGGCATATTAAGCAACCCTTTGTGAGGCAGAAAGAAGTGCAGATATGACCTTGTGTTGAGCTGTCCTAAAGCCTATTTCAGTGTGAAAATACTCTGGAGCCTGTTCCTTCCTATTTCCTCAGTGGCGGGGGACGAAAAAACTACTGTTTGCCTATTCTGCATTATTGTCAATCTAACTATTTAAGGACACCCATCACTTTTCCCTACTAAGGTCAATATGAGGTTTCCGCTACACAGATGTAATCGGATGCAGAAACAGCCCCAGAGACAGTTACATGTGACAATCACACACATGTTGATACACTAAGAAGCCATGGCAGTCAGTGGCTTCCCTAACGAGTGGGAAAAGACAAAATAACCATATTCACACATCCATTTCTCATAAGATCCTGCTTGAGAAAATGTCAGGCGTATAAAGCAGCCCTTAATCTTCCTTCTGTAGGCGAAATATACCCAATTTGTTCTTTGTGTCTCCGCAAGTGTCTTTCCATCTGATATGTGTCCTATTGACTCACAGAAGGAAAGCAGGAGGATGTTTTGCCTGCTGGGTGGTTACACAGCACGGAAATGGAATTTCAGAGGCTTCCTCTGCCAGCATTTGCATCATTTGCTGAATCTGCCAGCTCAGTATGGGCAGAGGATTAGCACAGACAGCTCTATCAGCCAGCCAGAGGAAAGCCTGCTTTTGTATTCCACATTAGAAACAGCAAGTGGCTTTCCAAAAGAAGGAAAGAGGCTTAGGCTGTTTACACCCTAGATTGGTTCTCACTAAGCTGCCGTACAGCTTCCTCCACCCCTTCCATGCCCCCAAACCTTGTTCTGCACAACATGCCTGCGATTATGATGTTCTAAATCCTATTTTCTTCCCAGGGACCAGGGACTTTATTAGCAAATGTACATAAACGTCGCTCCCTGAAAATGCATGGCTGTTATTCCCATACCAGCATGAGTGATGAAGACGTGTTTTATGTAACTTTCTTATCATTACAGCCACTTTCTATGGAACCCAGAGTCCTTGCCATTATACCATGGCTCGATCCAGCCAGCAGTCAGGCACATGTAAGTCTCATTTAATAAAATGGATAAGATTTAAGCTGGTGCATTGCTCTGCTATTGGGATCAATGGAACTTGAAAGCACTTGACATACTACGGCTGTTCAGCTCAGAGCCTGCTGTATCTGTGTTTTCCCCTGTGAACCAGGATGGGGCACCTGTATGACACAGCACAAAGTGAGCAGCTTCAGACCATTACCAACAAGCACCAACAGTTTGCATGCAGATGGCAATGATTGGATGAACCATCCAAAAGTGAGCTTCTGCAGGGGAGCGGTGAAAACGGAATTCACATCTCAGCCTTCTAGAGACAAGATCCTTTTCAAACATACCAGACTCCATAGTAAACTAATGCAGCCGCTGACACTCTAAATTCCAACTCTAGTCTTCAGAAATCAATGCCCTCAGTAAGGCAAATAAACCAGCCCATCAGTAACTGAAATCTGACATTCCTGCCTTTTCGAAGGTACTTTCTCCAAGAATCACCAAGCTATAGCAAAGGGACATGTTAAAATTTCAGTGGAATTGATGGTTTGCTATTGAATTCATGTGGAACTGATATTTTTCAGGATGAAAAATTATGGGAACTCCTGGACATCTTCTGTGTGGTCCTGTAACACCTGTAACATATTTGAGTTTGACACCCTGACAGACTATGGTCTTGTTCAGACAGGACTTAGGCCATTTTTGAAGAGTTTCTTCAGAATCTGTTGGGGAGAATGTGGTGCCATGGAGAATTGACTTGGGAACAGTCAGAACTTGGAATGGCATATGGACTTCCCCATCCAAAGACAATGTTTCAGATATCATACTGTGGAATGCTCTCACTGTCCCACTATGTGCACAATCCAAAGCAGGAGGCTAACTCTCTATAACAAGAGCTCAAGGTACCATATTAATATAGAATTTAATTGTGCTACTTACTAATACTGCAAATGAGCTATTATACACCATCTGGATGACGTAGTGACAATTTCAACCTCAAAGCCAAAGTAAAGAAGAAAATAATATATGAAATTAAAAACTCTAGGTGAGGCTGCACCCAAGCTTTGTTGTTGTTGTGGGATATGTGAAAGCTAGTATGTGCTGAGCCTACAACATCCTTGCTCCACAAATGGTGGGCATATTAAGCTGGATTCAGATTTTGCAAATGGTCCCTTGTGTGCAATGGACTGACCACTGGATACAAACTCTGTGTGTGAGAGAGTGACTGAGACACAGAGAAAGAATGTGCAGTGTATCTACGAGAGACAAAGTGCTTTGCAAGGAGCACAATCTAAATCCCTGGTATAGAGGCATTCCCCTATATAAACTGATCTCTTAGTTACTGCCTTTTAGCCATCAGCCCTCTGTCAACTGCAATGTGTGTTCTAATTGCAGGAGCTATGAATCAAAGCATAGCATTAGTTGCTCTCTCACAGATAGGAAGCTCCCTGGAAATTTAATCGGGGTGCCTTGAACTCTGCATGCCTTGAAGACTATTGTCACAGCAGGGAGACTTTAGGGCTTTGCATTGCTGCTGGTTCCTACAGGAAAAAAACATTAAAATCCACCAACACCACTGGGTCTTTTCAAAGAGTTACTGGGCTATGCAAGCTGCAGCTCCATGGGATTCAGTTCTCAGTTTGTTCCCGTGTATGAATAATACTTGAAAGGACTCGATCAACAACTGTGTAGAACGTATTTCAGAGGAAGGCAAAGAGGCTTTTCAGTTGATAGAGGATGCTCTTGGCTAATCCTTGGCTGAAGCATCCCATATTATTCCATGAAAGTTTACTGGTAGCATGTTCCTTGGCCATTCAAAGTTGGCACTGGGAGGTGACTATTGGCTCCTTAGGTGGTAGAGCTCAACAACATAGGTGACTTCATCACAAGGAAGAGCTGAGATAATTAAAGAGAGCCACAAAATTGTGCAGCTGTGGGGGGGCAAGGAACCGCTCACCCCCCCAGTACACAGTGAAAGGGTTACAGAAAAGCAGCTGAGTGGGAGGCAGGTTAAGGGGACAGTGCCAAGTCCTCCTGTGTGGCGTGGTGGGTGCTGGCCCCACACACTGAGCTGCAGAGCTATCACTTTCTCCGGTGCTTAATGTGGGGAAGGGAGTGGAGAAAGGCCAGCTAGGAGTCCGACACATACAGTGCTTCCACAGCATCACTCAGCCCCTGATTCACTCCACCTACAGCCAGAAGGCAGTTTTTTACCACAATGTTGGAGCATGCACACCGTGGGGTGGGCATAGGTGGCAGGCTCTCCCACTTGTTCTTGCCAGGGTGAAAGGCCTCAGCTGACTCCAGAACATTAGGCTGATTTCCTACAGAGAGAGAGAGAGAGAGAATGTGATATACACACACACACAAATGAGAACCTGTGGGAGGCATCTCACTTCCCCCTCCCCCACTATTTCCTCTTTCCC
>NW_015171510.1:592648-593878 GCF_001447785.1 Gekko japonicus | reverse complement strand
TTTCCCTTTTCTGAAAGCCCCCAACATCTCTCCCCTTTGCCTGCTTCCTTTTCTCCTTCTAGGGTTGCCAGCCTCCAGGTGGGGCCTGGAGATCTCCAGGAATCACAACTATAGAGATCAGTTCCCTCTTATGGTTGCCAGTTCCAAGTTGGGAAATTCCTGGAGATTTGGGGGTGAAGACTTGGGAGGGCAAGGTTTGGGGAGGGAAGCGACCTCAGCAGGGAATAATGCCATACAGTTCATTCTTTCAAGCAGCCATTTTCTCCAGGGGAACTTATCTTTGTCATCTGGAGAGCTGTTGTAATTCTGGGTGATCTCCAGTCCCCCCTGGAGGTTGGCAAATCTAGTTCCTCTGAAGGAAATGGCTGCTTTGGAGGGTGGACTGTATGGTATTACACCCCTCTGATGTCCCGTCCCTCCTCAATCCCCACCCTCCCCAGGCTCCTTTTGTGTTCTAGGAATTTCCTGACCTGGAGTTGGCAACCTTATCTCCTTCCTATCCAACAGCCAACCCACCTGTATTTCCCTGTCTGTCTTCTCTCCCCCACCCTGCACCCTCTACATAGGAAAACTGTGACCCAGTTGTGTGGTGCCAGCCACTGGGCCAGGCCCACTTGCATGGTAGGGAATCCTCAAGGGTTTTGGAGGGCACCTCACTTTCCTCTGTATCCCTCTCCCCATGTTATTTCACCTTTCCCTCCTCCGGGCAATGCCCATATCCTCTCCCCTTTCCCCACCTCATTCTCTCCTCAGCCATTCAGCAACCTACCTTTTATCTGCCTGTCATCTTCAGTTATATTGATTAGTAGCAGTAAAGCCCGTTGTGAAAGCAATACAACGAGATCTAGAAAGAGGCTCTGGGGCAGTGCTCTGGCTTTGGGCAAACAGTGTCAATTTGCTGTGGTGACCTCAGCAGGGTATAATGACAGAGTCCACTGTTTTCTCCAGAGGAACTGATCTCTGCTACCTGAAGAGCAGTTGTAATTGTGAGTAATCTGTAGCCCTCACCTGGAAATTGGCAGCAACTGTTACCCAGGACAAAATGGCTGGTTTGGAGGGTGTAGTCTATGACATTCTACCTGTCTGAGGTCCCACCTCTCTGCAAACCCCACCCTCTCCATGCTCCAGGAGGCAGAAGCCTCCGGTCGCCCGCTCCCCTCCCCCCCACCGACTCCTGGGCCGGCAACTGGAGGCCGGGTCCCTTCCCCCCCACTCACTCCAGGGCCGGTA
>NW_015171510.1:576090-590572 GCF_001447785.1 Gekko japonicus | reverse complement strand
AGATTGGCAACAATAGTTCCCCAGGAGCCCCATCGTAAATGCACCAAACAATTCCTAAAGATTTTCCAAAACACTACTCTGTTGATAAATTGCAACACTTTGAAGTAGCACCAAAGCTTTAAGATCTCTCCAGCTGTCACCTGGAGACTGGCAACAGCTTGTCTGGAGTGTGGGCAGTATGGCATTGTATCTGTCTGAGGTCCCCCTTTTCCTCCTCCTCCTCAGATCCCACCCTCAGCAGGCTTCATCCCTAAAATATCCTGGAAGTTGCCAACCTGGAGTTGGCAACCCTATGTCCTTTCCTGGCAACCATCAGCCAACCTTTATCTGCCTGTCTGTCTTGCCTTGCGGGGGGGGGTGAGTTTGAGGTGTGGAATGGAGTGAGGTCCAATCAGCTTCCATATGCAAATGACCTTGGAACGCTGGGCAGGACTGCACAAAGCAGCCAGTCAACCCAGCCAGTGTCTTCTGAGTGGCAGTTCTTCCGGTCTAACACTAAGGAGGCCAAATTTAGAATGTTGCGAAATAGAACGTTGCTATTCAATTATTATAAGGGAGAGATTATTTACTTCACTTATACCCCACCTTTCTTCACAGTGGGGACCCAAACAGCTTACATTATTCTCCTCTCCTCTTTTTTATCCACACAACAACCCTATGAGGTAGGTTAGGTTTAAAGTATGTGACTGGTCTAAAATCACCCAGTGAGCTTCCACAGCAAGATGAGGATTCAAACCTGGGTTTCCCAGACACTACTCTGAAGCTCTGCTACACCACACTGGTTCGTAGGGTAGCTGTTGTTGAACAATAGCAAGTAGCCAGGCCTACCAGCAAGTTGGCTGGTATCAAGTCACCCAGACGGTGCTTCCTAGCCTACTGCTGTCAACCTCCAGATGGGACCTGGAGATCTTCCAGAATTACACCTGAACTCAAGATGAGAGATCTGTCCCCCTGGAGAAAATGACTGCTTGGGGTGTGTGTGTGTGGACTCTATGGCATTATATCTGGCTGAGGCCTTCCCAAGCCCTGCCCTCCTCAGGCTGTACCGTGAAATCTCCAGGAATTTCCTAACCTGGAGCTGTCCTCCCTAGTCAGGCCTGGCCCCAATGAGTTCTCCCTCAAAGGCCAAAACAGCCCTGGAAAGGACCCTGCTCCTTCCCCCTGCCTTTTACTCAGAGAAACCCAGCCTAGTATCTGTGGTTGCCCAGCAACAGACACTGAGGCTGTGGTCAGACGTGCCATTTGGTGCGGTCAGGAAGGACTCCTATTTCATCCGTTTGTATTTGGCATGGAGTTGCTCAATCAGACAATCCAGCATAACCTATTTTGCTGTGGGCACACCCTGTCACTGAGTGATCAGACAGCACGTTTGGGAAAGGGGGGGTGCCTTTTTGTGCGCATGCACATAAACGAGGAATCAAACCCCCGCATGAAGAGTTCTCCATGGAGTTCTCCATGGACCGATTATGCAGTTATGCACATATCGCTAAGTGGGGGGAAATGGTGCCAAGTGTGCACTTGAGTGATCAAACTAGGAAAAATCTATCCGTGGCCCATTGGCAAGCATTAGGACCAGACTTTCCACGGTATCTTTTAACTCCATTTCTGTGGTGGGGCAGCACAGGGTGCCGACAACTGTGGGACCTTTCCCAAATGTAGCTGTCTGATCATGCACTTTAGACCCATCAGGCATTCACAGCTAAGTTGGATCTAAAGGCACATCTGACTGCAGCCCCAGGGAATCAGTTGCTTAAAGCTAGAGACACCCCTTTTTTATTTCCATTTTTAAAAACTGCCCAATGTATATTTTTTAGATTTCACATTTTTCTGCAAACCTGGGGCCCTTTCCAGGTTTGTAGAAAGAGATGTTTTGCCTGTTCACAGCTTCAGTGACAGGATTTAAGTATCTAAAGATTTGGCCGACTTGGCTACATTCAAAGATAAAAACACTCAATACCATGTGTCTTCACTATACATTTAAACTAGTTTCAAAGTCAATGTAACTGATAAGACTTCCAGCAAAGAACATCACAGAAAATGTGATATAGCCAAAAATTATAACAACGGTTCTCAGAATCATTTCAGTTCTCTGGATTATTTGAGGGAAAGGCATGACAGCCTAGACTGACAGGGAAAGCTGCAGAGATCAGCAAAAAAGAAAAATTTGTGTTAGAACATTGCACACAGAAAAGTGGTTTGCTCTTATGTTGTGGCCATTTTCAGAACTATAGCTGGAATTCTGAATTTATTATTTGACTAGGAATAAGGCCCGTTGTGGAAATAAATACAACAAGGTCTAGAAAGAGGCTCTGGGCGGGTGCCCTAGCCTTGGGTGTCAATTTGCTGTGGTGACCTCAGCAGGGTATAATGACTCAGAGCCTACCGTTTTCTCCAGGTGAACTGATCTCTGCCACCTAAAGAGCAGTTTTAATTCTGAGTGATCTCCAGCCCTCACCTGGAGAATGGCAGCAATGGTTCCCCAGGAGGAACTTTGGAGGATGGAGTCTATGGCATTGTACCTGTCTGAGGTCCCACCCCTCCTCAAATCCCACTGTCTCCAGGCTCCACCCCTAAAATTTCCCAACTTGGAGGCAGCAACCCTATTTCCTGCCCAGCTAAACATCAACATACTGTTATCTGCCCCTCTGACTTCAGGTTTCCATCTCCTCCCCCCTGCCTGTAGCCTCTACCTAGGAAAAGTAGTCTTTCTCCACAGTGGTAACCAAAGCAGCTCACATCATTCTCCTCTCTCCCTTTTGGTTTGCACAACAATCCTGTGAAGTAGGTTAGGCTGAAAGTCTGTGAGTGGTCTGAAATCACCCAATCAGCTTCCACAGCAAGAACCTGGGTCTGGCAGACCCTGCACCACCTCAGCAGGGTATAATGACACAGAGTCCACCATTTTCTCCAGGGGAACTGATCTCTGCCATCTGCAGAGCAGTTGTAATTCTAAGTCATCTCCAGCCCTCCTCTGGAGATTGGCAGCAATGGTTTCCCAGGAGGAAATGGCTGGTTTGGAGGGTGGAGTCTATGGCACTGTACCTGTCTGAGGTCCCACTCCTCCACAAACCCCACCCTCTCAAGGCTCCAACCCTCAAATTTCCAGAATTTCCAAACCTAGAGTTGGCAGCCCTATGTCTTTCCCAGCTAACCAATAATCGACCTTTATCTGCCCCTCTGACTTCAGCTTTCCATCTCCCCCTCCATCTGCAGTCTCTAACTAGGAAAAGTACAGTCTTTCTCCGCAGTGGGGGCAAGCACGAGGGAAGCGACCTCAGCAGGATATAATGACACAGAGTCCACCCTGCAAAGCAGCTGTTTTCTCCAGGGTATCTGATCTCTGCTATCTGGAGAGCAGTTTTAATTCTGAGTGATCTTCAGTCCTCACCTGGAGATTGGCAGCAATGGTTCCCCCAAAGCAAAAGTACAGTCTTTCTCCGCAGTGGAGACTAAAGCAGCTTACATAATTCTCCTCTCCCCCTATTGATCTTCACAACAACCCTGTGAGGTGGGTTGAAAGCCTGTGACTGGTCTGAAATCACCCACTCAGCATCCACAGCAGGAAACTGGGTCTGGCAGACCCTGCTCTGAAGCACTAACTGCTATGCCTGGGGTAGCCAACCTCCAGATGGAGCCTGAAGATCTTCGGGCATCACAGCTGAACTCCAGAAAACAGATCTCTCTCCCCCTGAAGAAAATAACTGCTATGGAGGGTGGACTCTATGGCATTCTGTTCAGCTGAGGCCTCTCCCCTCCCCAAACTCTGGCTTCCATAGACTCCACCACAAAATATCCAAGGATTTCCCAACCTGGAGCTGGTAACCCTAGTCAGGACTTGCCTCAATGAGTTCCCCACAAAGGGAACTCCTGCCTTTGCCTTTTTACTGACAGAACCAAGTTTGGTTGCCTAGCAACAGCTACTGAGGGAAAAGTTAGCCCCACAGCAGAAGGAGAAAAGAATGGTTTGACAACTAGTGGCCCACCTCAGTAGCCAGCCTGCGGCAGAGGAGCCAAGCAGAAGTAGAAGCGTCTTTGTCAGGAGAGACAGCCATTTTGGCAGTTTATTCTATCAGGGAATGTCCAAGCTGTCAGTGGGTGAGGGAGCAGATTGGACCCAGCCCCCAGCCAATGGCATGCAAGTATGCTTGAGTGGCGGTTTACTGGCCAATGGCTGATGGAGTGCACAGCACAGCCAATAGGAGAGTCAGAAAGTGCCAATACATAGGGCAATTATATATATAGGATGCGCACTTCTAATATTTAGGCTACCTATTGTATTTATATATAACATTAATTTATGAAGACATGGTGGATTTGTACCCTTTAGTTAGTTTAGTTCTCCCATTTTTATGTTAGGTTGTCCCCCAATATTCCTCAGCTCCTTCTCAATTTACTTCATGAATATTATGGAACTAGTAATCAGGCCCATTGCGGAAATAAATGCAATGAACTCTAGAAAGAGGGCCTGGAGACTGCGCAGAGAGAAAGAAAGGGGGAGGGAGGAAGGGCTGGAGGGAGGGACAGGAAAGAGCGGTAAAGAGTGGGGCAAGACAACAGATGCAAGCAAGCGAGGCGGACTTCGCAAACAGGGGGAGAGGGGCGGAAGAGAGAGAGAATCGGAGGGAGGGAGGGAGACAGAAAGAAATCAGGCAGCCGAACCAAGAGAGAGAAGAGCTGGAAAGGGGAGATCCGCAGAAGTCACTGCAGGGGGAAAGGCTCTGATTGCAGCGTACTTACCTGAAAGTTTTATTGCACTCAGTCGGACTTCCAGGTAAGTGTGCTGATGACAGGGGGCCGGAGGTGGCGGTAGGAGGAAGAGGGCAATGGATGGACAGATGGGACAGGCTGGGCAGGCCAGAGGCAGAGAGTGGAGCGAGGGATGGAGAGGAGAGAGCGTGATCAAAGGAGAGGCAAGGTGGAAAGGGGAAATGCTGGGGGGGGCGTTAAGAAAGTGGAGGCGGAGGGATCCTTCAGGGGCTTCATGGCAAGGCATCGCCCTGTCCGTCTCGGCAGAGATCTGCTCGGCAGAGAGAGCAAGGGAGCCTCCAGGGGAGGTGTGGGGGATGAGTGAGAGGAAAGAGGCAGGAAGAGAAACGAGAAGTCCAGAGCAGAAGTCTATCAGTGGCTATTAGCCACAAGGTATAGATAAGATCTCTCAGTCTGGGGCAAGTGCTGATCTGTATTCTTGGTGATTGGGGGGCAACAGTAGGAGAGCTTCTAGTGTCCTGGCCCCACTGCTGGACCTCCTGATGGCACCTGGTATTTTTGGACTAGATGGGCCATTGGCCTGATCCAACATTGGCTTTTCTTATGTTCTCTTATGTTCTTATGAGAGATGGAGCCCCGAAGGGGAGGTCAGTGGCGAGAAGTGCTCCCCCAAGAGGGTGAGGGAAAGGTGGCACAAAGAAGCCCGCCCGTATCCTCCCCCCTCTCCCGGCAGCTTCGGCCAAGCCCCGTGCCAGGCCGCCGCAGGATGGGAGTCCCAGCAAGGCAAGTGCTGTCGTGGGCGGGAGGCCAGGCCTCGTCCTGGGCAGGACATTGGGCCTGTGGCCCCCCGTTTGCCAGAGGGTGCTCGCCCTGGCTGCCGGGCTGAACCACTTGCCCTGGCTGCCGGGCTGAACTGCACCCTGTGGCCCGCTGCCACCTGCCCCTCCTGGAGCCCTACCAGCACACTGCAAAGCGAGGGGGGACCAGGACAGGGAGCGGATGGACGCCGCCCTGGCGAAGGGGAGGCCTGAGGCCACCCGTCCCTTGCGGAGCGTCCATCCCCTTCACCGGCTCCCCCCAGACTGAGGCCGATACACTGGCCGTGGGCTCTGTGGGCAGGAGCGAGGCAACGCAGCGAGGGAATGCAGCCCAGGGATTGGCAGTCCTTCAGAGTGGCAGCTGAGGGACCCAAAGGCTGTGGGAGCATGTGCAGCGTTCACACCAAAACAGCTTTATATATAATGAGAGATAGGATTTTTTTGTCTACATTTTCATGCCTCAGTAAACCACTTTGAAGCACCACAGCAGTTTCTGTTTAATTGCATATGGAAAGCAACTCCAACTGAGCTATTGAAGGGCACTGAGTACAGCAGTAGTAGTTTTGAGGAAATATAACTCTGTAAACTCTATAGTGGTTTCACTTGAAGAAGATGGGCTGGGATTGTCCTCACCTAGTCCTCCAGCTACAATGATTCTTCCTTTCAGGTAGCCAGCTATGAAATCTGCTCGCCGCTTCTTCAGAAAGGAAGACCGTTCAATCTTCATCCAGCCTCCTGAAATTAATCAGATCATTCATTAATCAGGATTTTCTGTGACTTTATTGAAGCTTTTTAATTCATAGAAACCAAGAGTTTCAATAACACTAAGATCAGGGAAATACAAGAGGGCTTGTTGTATGCATGCATTTCACTACAAGGGCATGCTAGCTTCAGCATCCAACCACTAGGCACAATCTATTCAGGTGATGGAAAGCTAGCTCTAAAATTTGGAAATTGAGCCAATCCCATATGCTGTTGGGATGGGCAGACACATAGACACTCTGATAAATTTGGGGCTAGAGCACTCACTCTGTAGGAGAAGACGTAGCTTAATCTGATGTTGAGTGAAATATCCTTGGAGCAGCTGAAAAAAATGCTTTGCCTTATACTTCAAGAGAGGACTTTCAGGGGGCTGAATCAGAAACCTGGTTTCAAAGGTTTCACAGAATGCCATGTCCTCCTCTTACTGTTAATTTATTTATACCGCAGGGTGGCTTAGGAGAGAGTTCAAGGCTTGACTCTGCACTTAGAACAAAACCTACAAATCATGGATTTTGTCACTCTGAAAGCATAACAACTATCCAATGGATGAGCAGTGCCAGGAGCTGTTTCCCATTCATGAGTTTTCAGCAGAGATGAGCAGCACAGGTTTCATAAACTCATGCAAACTGTTGTCATTCATTGGTGGATTTCATGAATATTTCAAAGTCTGTATGTCGCCCCAACTTAAAAAAAAAACATACACTCTCCTTCATCTTGCCTCTATTGTACTTAATTATGCATAATAGACAACAGGTAGAGACCCAAGCAGAACTCACCTTGCTCAATGTTAAACACATCTACGTTCTTCATAAATTTGGGCTGACGGTATAACCGGCCCTGTCGCAGTCCCCCAATGCTGAAGATGTTGTCCTCTGTGCACAAAAAGCTTGAAAAAGCCCTTTTGCTAGGGATGCTGGGAAATTTGGTCCATGATCTAGTCTCGATGTCAAAGACGTCAAAGGCATTCACGGCATATTTGGATTGCCTTCCACCTGGGATAAAGAAAGAAGTACAGAGAAGGGTCAATGTGGCTTGTACCATCCACTGACCTACAGCTTGGAGATGTTTTGGCAAGAAGCGGAATGTGAATTGCAGAGAGAGCCAGGGCAGGTACAGGGTCACTATTAAATGGCAATCCATGCCACGAAGACTGCTCAGTTATTCTACAGTTCTTATGCCTAGGTGGTAGCAATTCTATTACAGGGCCTGATCACTTTTGAGAGGTTCAGTTGTACGGAAAAATTCTGTACTTCATTTGGAGTGTAGGGTGGCCACGAGAACATAGAAATTGGCTATCTCTGGACTAAGCACTCCTGACAGGAGGTATTAACTAAAACGAAGGTTACTTCACAGGACCTAAATAGTATTGGTGGCTTTGACTGACATAGATAACTAGTGGAATTCATTACTATTCTGAGGCCATACTGGCTTGAATAGTGTAAAGGTCCCTTCACCTAACCATCAGACTTTTTGTTCTTCGTTGTAAAGATGCTTTTCAAATAAAGGGTGAGGTACGTTTATAGACTATCATTTCTTGCACAGGGTTTCTTGAGACAGCATGTCTCATCAGTTTCTTTCTTAATAACTGTAGCTGTCCATCTTGATCAGTTCAGCACATTTCATCCCCTTTCCAGCCACACTAGACATGTTTCTTACAGTGAAATAAACAAAAATTGACATGGTTCCCTACACAAGTTTCAAGATGTGATTTGAT
The DNA here is from genome assembly GCF_001447785.1 of Gekko japonicus. Classification (NCBI taxonomy): domain Eukaryota; kingdom Metazoa; phylum Chordata; class Lepidosauria; order Squamata; family Gekkonidae; genus Gekko; species Gekko japonicus. Next base: position 582,571 of record NW_015171510.1, on the reverse strand, counting down.
CACTCAAGTACTCTTTACATCATGCATGGCTGTCATAGAGTAGCACGAAGAAACAATCTTGTTCTTATCAAGCTTATGGTATATTGAAGAGTCCATGATGCAGGCAGTCAGGAGGAGAGAAAAAAAAGGTCATATGATCTGTGGAAGCAGATGGGTTGTAGAGTTCCATCTGGAATTTGCCTTCTTAGCTCCATCTGGAATTTGCCCATGCCTACAGCATGCTGTACAGATCCACATAAGAGCAGTAGAACATTGGCTGTCATCATGCCTACCTGTACCCACTCCTGAGTCCTGACGGCTTTCTTGTGCTGGGGCAGTATGCTTGTTTAGAAACCTATAGGATTGCTGTCTTTTTCACTAGCCTGAGGCTGGAGCTATATGTTATACATATCAGGGGGATGCTATCAAATCAGCATGATCCATACCCAGCTGTCACCCTTTGCTCTGTGACTTGTAGGAACATTCATCTCACAATGTGATCTAAGATCAGTTAGGGGACCCCTCATTCAGGTAACAATTTATTTAACCTCGCTGAACCTTTTTGATTGCTGCCCTGGTGTTTTGGAATACCATTCCTTTGATTAACTCACTGGGTATTCCACAGAAAATGGGTAAGATTTTTGTTCCAGCAGGCATTTAATACATATATAACTTCCTGATCCTTCTTGTCCTGCTTTTTAAAATTTGGCGTTATTATTGTAATTTTAATATTTTGTTTACACCTTTTATGTTTTTATATATTATACACCGCTCTGGAAATAAAATAGGTAATGGATTTCGTAAATAAATACATAAAAATTGATAAAGGGAGTTTTACCATCAGAGGATAGCAACAACTGAGAAGGTCTTTCAGAAAAAAGTACACAAGCATGCATAATTATCTAGGGTAAACTTTCAAAGGACAAATTGGAAGTTTGGCTCCTACATGTTTGTTTTACCTTTCAGTTTATCTCTGAACACCGAAAGGATTCCTTGCAGCTGTTCAGAATGAGTATGGATTTCGGGGAAGGTTGTACCAAATATAAAGCAAATATTTCTCGCCAAAGGAAAAGGGGTAGTTTCTATTTTTCATGTTCTTTAAAGGGACTCTTTAAAAAAGCAATTGGCCACTACTTTTATTCTTTATAAAAAGGAAATCAATACATCACAATATTATGAACACTGGACTGAGTATTTATCTTTAACTCTCTAATTTATCTTTAACAATTCTCATCTGTCTATTTGTTTTAGGTATTAAATTTGCAGAGCTAGGAATTCAAACATGAAGGCTGTAAGCAACTGCATATGAGTCAGAAAATTAAATGGCTCATAAATAGGATGTTTTTATGAGCCAGTGAGATCCAGTGAGATCTTAAGCTGATTGACTTCAATTGACTTAGAAAGGTATAACTCTGCTTAGGACTGTATAGTAAGAAAATGTAAATAAGACTGAATGAAACTAGGACTGGCCCTAACAAGAAATACAGTAAGGAGGTCTACTTGGGAAGGATAAAGTGTAGCTGATCCTATGCAGAATTAAATGCACCTAAGCCTGTTCATAGAATAATAGAATGTTAGAGTTGGAAGGGACCTTGCAGGTCATCTAGTCCAACCTCCCGCACTCTGCAGGAGCATAGCTGAAAGATAGCCCTACAACATACCCGAAAGATGGTCATCCAGCCTCTGCTTGAAAACGTCCAGCGAAGGAGCATCCACCACCTCCCAAGGCAGTCTGTTCCACTGCTCAACCACTCTTACAGTTAGGAAGTTTGTCCTGATATTTAGCCGGTAACGACTCCGTTGTAATTTCCACCCATTGCAAGAGAGAATAGATCCACTCCATCTTCCACATGACAGCCCTTCAAATACTTGAAGACTGCAATCATGTCCCCTCTAAGCCTTCTCTTTCTCAGGTTAAACATACCCAACTCTTTCAGCCTTTCCTCATAAGACTTGGATTCCAACCCTCTCACCATCCTGGTTGCCCTCTTCTGGACATGCTCGAGCTTGTCAACATCCTTCCTAAAATGTGGTGCCCAAAACTGGACACAGTACTCCAGGTGAGGCCTGACCATAGCAGAATAGAGCAGAAGTACCACCTCCCATGATCTGGACACAATGGCTCTGAATGCATCCTAAGATTGCATTAGCTTTCTTCGCAGTCACATCACACTGCAGGCTCATGTTTAGCTTGTGATCAACCAGAACACCTAGATCCCTTTCACATGTGCTGCTGTCAAGCCAAGTCCCTCCCATTCTATATCCGTGCCTTTGATTTTTTGTACCTAACTGTAAGACTTTGCACTTATCTCTATTGAAATTCATTTTCTTTGTCTCAGCCCACTGTTCTAGCCTATCTAGATCCTTTTGAATCCTGACTCTGTCTTCTTCAGAATTAGCAATCCCACCCAGCTTCATGTCATCTGCAAATCTGATAAGCATCCCCTCTATGTCTTCCTCCAGGTCATTTATAAATACATTGAACAACACTGGGCCTAGGACCGAGCCCTGTGGCACTCCACTCAAGACTTCCGTCCACATAGACACAGAGCCATTTACAAGCACTCGTTGCACCATCCAACCACACTTAACCAGCTTATCCTAGTTCAGACCAATGGGCTTTGAGCATGCCTGACTGCAGAGGCTGATATCTGATCTTAGTTTTTGCCTAAAAAGACTGCAGCCAGCACTTAAGATAAAATAATGTTAATTTTCTTAACAACTGTGATGTTTTGCTCAGTGGAGGTTAACTGTACAGAGATCATTTCCCAATGGGTCTGGTTTAGGAAGACATCAGAGCTTAAAGAAAATGACCCCCTTCCAGCTGGGGCGGGACAGCTGTGTGAGAGAAGAAACATTGAGAAGAAACAGAGAGAGAGGCAGACAGAGACTGCTGGATATTGGCTGAAGCATCTTAGGGATGCAGAATCTTTGTCTCTCTGGGATCTGGGGTGGAGTAGTGGATCTGTTGCCTGACTGAGTGCCTCTCAACCTCCATCTGTGTGGTATACTTGTTAAAGCAAATAGCGTATTACAAAAATGTCACAAGATTCCAATGCTCTCTCCTCCAAAGGGAACCAACCCTGGGACTTCACTACTTGGAAAAGTAGGGAGTTCATAACAATATTATGCAACCTTTTCTTTTAGCCACCAAGGATGAGTGGGGTGCTGGATCTTCTGCCAAGACAGCAAAATATCCCAGGCATGCCATGAATGAAAGCAGCACCTATACATCAACCAGACTGAATAAATGCTTTTCATTTATTATGATTCAAAGCACCAGTTACTCATAAAAGAATATAAATCTTCAAAGGGAAATAGAAACAAGATTTCAAAGAATGATACCCATGTGGCTCAACGCAAGACTTAACATGTCCCAGCATGTTAGTGACAACACGTCTCTTTATTTCACTATGCATTTTGCTTTGACACTGTGTTGGGAACAGTGGAAAAATTGCAGCGGCATAGTCATGACTGATTCACAAGGATGTTTCTACAAGGCATGTTTGATAAAGCATGACTGATGCCCAGTAATTTATGGCCAGGAACTCAATACTGAATAAATGACAGAGTTGGGCCTTAATGGCAACAAAAGATCATACATGAATAAAACTAAAGGATTTCTCCATCTGCTTCCAGTTCAGTTCAGAAGGTTTGAAGACCTGAGGATTTCAGAGATCTCCGTTGGGCCAAGAGCTGTGAGAATTTAATAAGGGGTTCTGCAGCAAACCTGCAAATATTCATTTGCCTGGCTACCTGTGCTGAGTGTGAGTAGCACATCTACATGGTCAAGGGACACCCCCACCCCCCCGACTGAAAAAGGCTTCTGGTTCTCTGGTTTTTACATCACAGTGTGTGTCACAAATAATTAGTACAGAAAAGTATGGGCAAGTGTGCTAAATGTACTGTTGGTCTATAAAGTAATAAGAAGGGCAATGGTTGGTAAAAAACAAAGTGTGGGATCTATACACACACAGCAAGCACAATGGGAAAATCTTCCCAGATTTAGTACCTGGTCACTCTGTGCGAAAGATAGGCAATTTCAATGGGAGGATGACTTTGGCTACCATATCTCATAAATCTCTATATTTTATCTACTAGGAAAAGGGCCCATTGTGGAAATAAATACAATGACCCCTAGAAAGAAGCTCTGGGCGGGTGCCCCGGCCTTGGACACTCAGTGTCCATTTGCTGTGGCGACCTCAGCAGGGTATAATGACACTGAGTCGACCATTTTCTCCAGAGGAACTGATCTCTGCTGCCTAAAGAACAGTTGTAATTTTGAGTGATCTCCAGCCCTCACCTGGAGATTGGCAACGATGGTTCCCCAGAAGGGACTAGTTGGTTTGGAGGGTGGAGTCTATGGCTTTGTACCTGTCCGAGGTCCCACGCCTCCTGAAACCTCACCCTCTCCAGGCTCCATCCCTCACATCTCCAGGAATTTCCCACCTGGAGTTGGCAACCCTATCTCCCTCCCAGCCAATCATCAACCTACCTTTATTTCCCCCTCATTCTTCAGCTTTCCACCCCCCACACCTGCAGCCTCTCCCGTGCTCTGAAGCCGTGACTGCTACGTCACATTGGATGTCATATGGGTGCCACCTCAGCAGCATATAAGGATACAGAGTCCACTATTTTCTTCAGGGGAACTGATCTCTGCCATCTGGAAAGCAGTTGTAATTCTGAGGGATCTCCAGCCCTCACCTGAAGATTGGACACATTTTACCTCAGAACAGGAAACTGTTTAGAATGTTAGAGGCAAAAGCCAATCAAGTCGCATATGTAAACGACCTCTGTGTTCCGAGGCAAAGGCCAATGAGGCTGCATATGCAAATAACCTCTGTATTCTGACTGGCTATGGGGGAGGGGAGGAACAGCAAAATGTTTAGAATGTTGGAGGCAGGACTCAGGCAAAGCAGCCAGTAGATAGGGAGACCCTCTGAATGACAGATTAGATTTTGGAGCGTGTGGAATGTTCTAGAGAAGTGCCACCACCATTCGGCTTTTATTTATAAGGGAGATATATTCTGCAAGAGAGCCAGACTTAAAAACGGTGATTCTCAAACAGATTTGTCATCATCAGAATCTGCAAGTCAGCCCCAGGACGCAGGACTTTCTGTCTATGACTACAGTTCCTTTCTCTTTCTCCACAGAACTTAATAGAGCAACTAAAATTAGAGAACCAGTGTAGGATCTGGAAGACCCAAGTTTGAATCCCCATTTTGCCGTGGAAGCCTGCCGAATGACTTTGTCACAGTCTCACACTCTCAGCCTAACCTACCTCAAAGGGTTGTTCTGAGGACAAAATAAAGGAGAGGATAACGATGTGAGCTGCTTTAGGTCCCCAGTGGAGAGAAAGGCAAAATGAAGCAAATTAATAAATAAACAAACCAAAGATAATGCATCTTTTCCCATGCATAAAACGCAAATTACAGTCTCAATTTGCCTCAGGGCCATGCCAAGAAGATTTAATCCTTCAACCTCTACTCCGTTTTGCTGTTTGGAGCTGTCAGCCCTTGCTGTGCTAGTAGCACCATAGAGAATAAAATGTGTGTCTTTTTAAAATGTGCATTTCCGCCCTTTCTTTAAAATACTACTAAGAAAGTGGTGAGCACATTTTTGACAAGGGAAGCTGAGAGCAGATTGAAAGGTTAGATCTCCCTTCCCTGCGCGGTCTTGAGGCAAAGTGAAATGAACAAGCTTGCAATTTACATTTTATGGACAGGAGCAAGACACAGAGTTTTCCTATTCTCTGTTAAAACGTTCTATACAAGTCAGTGAAGAAAGGCAAACGTCTGTAGCAAGAGAAACCAAACAATAATGTTCAGGGCAAGTGGGAAATGGATCCTTCATCAATAATTCAGCCGATTTGCAGAACTTTCCCCCTTTCTCTACATAAGGAAGTACAGCAAATAGCACTCCATAGGCTTATATAGGGAGGGCCAGTAATCATGGACACCAATGAGTAGGCAATGCAGTCCCATAACCTGCCATCCTTTTTTCTTCAAAGTAAAAAGAGGGGGAAGCTTGACGTCATCAATTATTCTCCTGCTCCTCCTTGCTCAAGCTGCTTCAGCTGTCCTTTGCACTCAAGTTGTGGTACTACTTCTCTTTCTCTTTCTGCCTCCGTACCTGCATATCAGAAGTCCTTGGTGCCTGCATTTGAGAATTCATGCTCCAAAAGGACCTTATGGCAGGGACTATGTAGATAGGACTGCATGTTCTCAAGAGATTCTGTACTGGCACTCAAATTTGCAATGAGTGCCAAACTCAACATCCTTAGACTCGCTGTTTTCTTTCTTCCTCTGCCTCCTAAAACCCAAGTATGTAGCCCTTATTTCTTGAGAGAAAAGTGTACTGCCGTTACAAGTGAAATTGCAGAAGCCAGGGATCAGGACTGAGATAGATATCAAGTGGTAAGGGGACAGACCAGTTCTCACAACTGTCAGAAACTGAATTATCCCTATATCTCTCCTTATATATAATTCTGTTTTGGTCATGG
>NW_015171510.1:549523-575261 GCF_001447785.1 Gekko japonicus | reverse complement strand
CGATACCTTTTACCATGAGGCTGTCCTCCCATACTACCCACTTGGGGCAGCAAAATGACTTGAGACAGCCCTGCCTCATAGTCTAAGCAGAAGGAAATAAAAATGTTTTGCCTCTCTCTATTTTCCCCTTCTCTCTGCCACCTCACCAGCCACAGCCGGGACACTCACCTGAAGCTTCCTTCTAGAGACTGTTGTATTTCTTCCCACAATGAGCCTTACTCCTAGTCTAATAATAAAGAGGCTGGCAGCAGTACCAGTCAGGAAAGCAGCAAAACCATGCCACCCAGGGACAAGGTACAAGTTCTATATACTCAGGGGACTCCCCAGAATATGAAAATAAAATTTAAAAAACCCAGCATGGAATGCTGACAGCAGCTGAGAGTCAGTCAATGGCATAAGGGAGGAGGGAAAATTAGCTCGCTTAAGCCCCTGAGAGCTGAATGATTCCTGTATTAAAAGATTGGATGGAGGTGCTCCCAAATTGTTCCTGCTTCCTGCCCTCCCAGCTTGTACTATATCTAAGAGTAAAGTGGCAGACCACTCACAGATAAAATGGGAGGTTTTGCCGACTCAGATAAAATGGGAAGTTTTGGCTCACACAGGTCTCAGCAGACTCCAGAAGGCCCAGAATGTTGGGAGGAGTAATTGGGGGGGGGGACAGAAAGAGGAGAGATCAGTCTGCTCAATTCCCAGATAACTTATAGAAATCAAGAGATTTCTATATGCAAGACACAGAGATTTTCAAATAGTTTCATTTAAAATGTTTACATCCCATACTCTTGAGAATCTGATTGAGGTGGCAAACAACTTAAAATGAAACAATAACATCCCACTAAGCCTCTGTTAAAGAGATACAGCATTTTGTTTTCTTCTGTAGGTTGTTGACAACCCTAGGAAAGCTTCAAAGGGTAGTGAACAGTTGGAGTTACCAGGAGTAGTATTTGAAATAAGAATGTAAACAAGGGAGCTGGCAATACAGAAAGAGGCTGTCCCCTTAGGCACCCTGGTCCTAAGCCGTTTCGGACTTAGTAAGAACCAGTATTTCAAACTGTGTGATTACGGATAGGCAACCAGTGCAGCCCTTTTGGCACAGGGGAGATATGACCCCTGTATGCCACCACTGGCAGAAACCAGGCCACTGCATTTTTAACTAAATTATATTTTTTGACAGTCTTCAAAGGCAGGGCCATGTAGAGTGTACTACAGTAACCTACCCTGGATGTTTCTCTCCTCTCCCTTATTCTTTGCAGTTTTCCACAATTCTTGGCAGAAATAATAACACTGATATGGAAAGGCAGCGTGGAACACATTTTTCAAAGATCCTGGCATACTGAAAATTCATTGGAATGAGACAGTTCTGCCCATGGGTTAAAGCTCAATCAAAATGAAGAGAGGCTCATTTCTTACCTAGCACGTAGATCTTTGTGCCCCGCAAGAAGGAGGTGGCAGCATATCTGGGCGTGGGCATGTTTGCCAGTGACACCCAAATGTCCTTCAGCATGTCATAATGCTGCATGTAATTGTGAGGGCGCAGATCCACTCCCATTCCACCTGCTGCATAGATCCTGTAGTCTGGACAGAACAACAAAAGGCAGAAGAGACAAAAGAAAGAATATGTCTTCTGCCTTACATCAGCTGTCCTTGAAGAAGCTTCGCACCTCCACAGCTAAAAACAGATCGGTTGCGCCAATGGCAGAAATAAGTAGCCCTGTCTTATTCCTCAACCCCCCCCCCAATAACCTGTTATAAACTCAGGAGCCACACTTTCTACCCCAAAGATGAAGCCCATCACTTTTGTCCACACTACCAGGTCCTCTGTGTGCCCGTTGCTTTCTGTTTGTGTGGTGCCCCATTCTGGCACTCTCAAGGCTGGCATGGAATGGCAGGCCAATAAGTGGAGATATTCAGTTCAGATCCCATTTCAGCCAAAAAGCTTGCTGAGTGACCTCTGTCTCATCAAACATTCATCCTGGGCTAACTTCACATTACACACAAACACTAATTAACTTGTATTGTTAAAAGGATCCCCTAGAGCAGGGGTGGCCAAATTGTGGCTTGGAAGCCACATGCAGCTCTTTCACTCATATTGTGAGGCTCCCAGTAGGGCAGCCAGGGAAGTGAAGGGGAGGCATGCCTCCCTGATCAGTCTTCCCTTCCTGAGCCAGTGTACCCCTCCCTGGGTAGGCTTGAGGTAGGGAGGAGCAGAGAAACAAAGCAACTTCAAATGTGTTCTCAAAGTACCCACCCCCAGGCCGGCTTGGAGAAGGTATTTGTCTCTTTAAATCCCTTCTCCAAGCCAAGCCAGCTGGCATAGGGGTAGGGGGCTTGGAGGATGCATTTTAAGTTAAAGTTGCTTTCTTTCCACCTCTTCCTTCTTCCCACCCTCCCCATCTATTTTCCTTCCTTCCTTCCTTCCTTCCTTCCTTCTTCCCTTTGCTTTCCCTCTCTCCTTCTTTCTTTCCACCTCTTTTATTTTTCCACCTTTTCATTTAATGTTAATAAAAAGGAAATTTGCATATTTTTCAAGAAAAATGTGTGTGTGATATTTGTTCATGTCTTGTGGCTCTCAAACATCTGACATTTATCCTATGTGGCTCTTACATTAAGTGAATTTGGCCACCCTGCTCTAGATCATTTACATCAATTCCCACTGTAAGGTAGGAACTTCTAAATAGCAGTCCGTCCCACTATGTATCTGCCTATATTCTCCATATAAAGTTCCACTAGCAGAGGACAATAGTGAATAATGTGCACCTGCTGATCCTAGCACAATTCCAACTCTTCTATTTAAGCCTAGATCCTCAGATCTCCTTTAGGCAATCAAAGGCTTCTTTAGGTGAAGAGGAGCTTCTGATTTTCTTCCTCCTAACAGCAGTTCATCCCATTGCATTGCAAACAAACTGCTCAGGTTCACAACAACAGCTTGTTGACTGAGGCATAGAGCCACTGTTAGGAGGCAATAAAGAAAGTCAGAGGCTCTGCTGTGCACTGGCAACTGGCCACACAGCTTTCTAGACAATGGCCTTATGTTCCTCATACACTGCTCTGCAAAAACAAAATCCTTCAAATTTATCGCACACACCAGAACTTACTTTTTGCTGGAATTATTTATCTCTCAAGAACTAGACAAACAGTTCTGCAGAAAACAGGCCATGCTGTATTTGGCAGGAATACAGAACATGCCTGACAGCTGTTTTTAACAAGCGAAGAGCAGGTCATAAGAACAGATGGTGCACTCCAATTACAAGACAGATATCACAGCTCATTCTAGGCCAGGCTGTTGAAAAGCTCCTGATCTTACACTGAGCAAGTCAAAGATGGTCTTTCCAACAATTCAGGCACAAGAGGTCAGAGTCAGGACATATTCACAGTATAGCAGAAATTACTTAATAGCTCCCCATTGAACATATCTGTCTCTGAGGAAGAAGAAATCACTCTACCCTGCCAATCAAATTAATTAGGAGAAATACTCTGAGGGACCCTAACCACCACTGTTATGTTGCCACAATCTGCAGGAGCAGAAGGAACATTCTTGCCTTTTACAGACACAGAGATTCCCATAGAGGATTCCCGCAAGGAGTTCCTCTTCTTCCACTTGCCCTCATCTATGTTGTACATCTCCACAATCTTCAGGGGCATCTGGTTAGCTCCAACTCCTCCAATCACCATTATCCTCTTGCCTAGGGTAGCTACAGCGACTCCAGCCCTGGCTGTAGGCATTGGAGGAAGAGAATTCCACTGGTTAGCTTCAGGAGAGTAGACCTCAAAACAGTCCATGGGAGTTCCATTGTCATCACAACCCCCAATAGCGAAGACTTGCCCACCAGCCTCCACAAGGGAGCAATAAACCCTTGGGCTGGGCAAAGGAGCCAGAGTTTTCCACTGGAAGTCTTTGACGCTTGGCACTTCCATCTCAGCAGCAAGTTATCACCTGCCAGACGGTCCACTTATACTGCAAAAAGACAAAAAGAGCAAGGTCATTTGCACAGGAAAAGATGCTTGGATCCTGCAGTTAAGAAAATACTTTTTTTGCCTGTGGAGCACAATTTCCCCCCCCACACACACACACTGCTTCTGCCTCCAGGAGCCATGCTTTGGGCTGCAGCAGCAGGGGGAAGCACACAAGTTGTACTCTATGGATATAAATCCTTTTGTCCTCGACACTGTTAGCAGCTGGAAACTGAGACCTTAGCAAGCCATGTGCCTCTGTTCCACAGCCTGCAGAAGTACTAACGACTTCAGAGATGCAGTTTCCATACCTTTCATACCAGAGCATGCGTTAATCCTCCATTTTTGCACCTTCTGGAGCTTGATCCTAAAATAATAATTAATAAATAATACATAGTATAATAATAATAATACAAACAGGCTGGATTTGCTTACTTGTTTCTTCTTTCTTTCTGCTCCCTAACACTGACATTCAGACATATCAGATCTTCTTCTACCCTAAAAACTTTCCATCTGCAAAATCCCCCCCCAGTTCTCTCTCAGTGAAGTCCTTCAGTCTTTCACTGTCTTCCTGAACCAGCTACAGCAACATCCTTCCCAGCCCCCATAACCTGACTCTGCCTCATGCAGCTGAGCTGTGCCAGAGTGCGAGAGAACAGCCCATTAGTTAGAACACAGGCAGAGTCACAAGCTCCTATCACAAGCCAAGGGATTATTTTTGCTCTCTTGCTTTGAACAGCTGACAAGTATGTATATGAGAGGAATAAATTTAGGAAGACGGAGAGATGTGCATCGAGTATATTGAGGGAGGCAGCTGCTCCTTCTATCCCTGAGCTACAAGCAAATGCAGGTAGAAGCCTTGGGGCTTATTACAGAGCTAGTGCTGCAAAGTGTGCCTTAAAGGGCGTGCTTTTGTTTGTCTCTTTGGCTCCCTGAACCTGCCACTCTAGTCACTAAGGTCTAATTTAAAGGATACTCACCTCAGGCACACTACAAAAACTCCTTACTCGTGTAATGCTGCACAGTGAGAGTGCAAAATGGAAATTTCTGAAGCTCTCTTCTGCAGGCAGTCCAGGAGGGGAGAGGTATAGTCCCTGCCTCTTCCACGAAGACCTGAGTAATTGCAGGTGAGAACTGCTATCAGCTTCTCCTTCTGAGCCTGCACTAAAGGGAGCAGGAACGGTATTGGTCCTAGGATTTTGTTTAATGTGCAAAGCATAAAAAGGGACAAGGCCTTCCCAGGATCTCAAGCACTGTTCACAGGGCTACTCAGAATTGCTTCAGAGTGTGTGTTGTGTACTTATCCTAAATCAACCAAGCGTGCTTATGTGGGCAGCAAATGACAACAGCATTTTTAAATACAAGCACAAATTAATTCCTTTAGCACAAATTAATTCCTAGGGTTATCAGCTTCAAGGTGAGGCCTGGAGATCTCCCAGAATTACAACTGATTCCCAGATTACAGAGATCATTTCCCTTGGAGAAAATGGATGCTTTGAAGGGTATGGCATTATACCCTGCTGAGGTCCCTCCCCAAACTCTGCCATCCCCAGACTCCACCCCCAAATCTTCAGAAATTTCTCATCCTGGAGTAAGGGTTGCCAGGTCCCTAAGGGGGGGTGGGGGGAGGGAGAACTTACCAGGAGCAGCAGGGAGGCCCAGCCTAGATACTATGACATGTCTGCATCACTGCATACATGACCCAGAAGTAACATCATCACTTCTGGGATGTTGGGGGTGACACTCTGGTATTTGGGCAAAAACTCTATGGTAAGTTTGTCTTTTACCATAGAGTTTTTGCCTAAATACCAGAGTTTCACACACACACCCAATGTCTCAGAATTGATGATGTCACCTGGGTCATGTAGGTAATGGTGCTGGATTTCCCTCTTTTTCTGGGTGAGTGTTGTGGGCCAGTCTGCTTTAACTGAAGAGCACTCAGCTGATGCTGATAACAGCCCCATGAGCACTGCTGAGACTCAGACAGCTGATGCTCCTAACAACCCTGAGATAGCAGAGGCAGGTCCTAGTGCCCCAGTTGATGAGGACAGCGGGAACTCCAGCCCCATGAGCACTGGGAACATGGAAGTGACAACCCGAAGAGGTGGCGCCTCAATAACCTAAGATCATGGGGAAACTTCACAGGCTGCCTTGCCTCCTCTGTCCCCAGAGCAAGGGGAATGCAGGAGGAGACGAGCACGCTTGGAGCTCCTTGAGAGGAGGCAGAGCGCACGCCTTGCTGCCCGGTGACTGCCAGATCAAGAGGAACACCTGGAGTTAATGGACAGTGCTCTCGCAAGCAACGAAACCCAGCTGTGAGCTGCCAATAAAGGGTGGAGTTTCAGAGGGGGAAGGCGTGGGAGCAACTTGTCACCTTCCTGGAGACGTGCAACCAACCACACCACCTGGACCTGTTTCTGGCTGCTACTCCTGAACTTTTGGCTTTGACCCTGGACCTGTTTGACAATGCCTCTTGGACCTGTTTGAACTCTGTTTCTTGGACTCTCGGCTGCCTTCCCTTGTGTGACTCTTGGACTGAACTCTTGACTTACATTTCTGGTTAGTGCTTCTATCTTGTCCCCTTGGTCTTGGCTGAGTCTGCTCTGACCCCGGACAGTGAGTCCCTCCCCCCATGGCCAGCTGATTGGCAGTAGGAAGGTGGGACCTGGGAGCAGGGGACCCCTATCTCCACTGGGGGATCTGGCAACCCTACCTGGAGTTGGCAACCCTCCTTCTCTCCAATGCCCTGATTTTGGTTAAAATAGGACCCAGTAGCTTCCTGCTTTCCTTACAATTTGTACCAGGGAAAAGGCTGGAATGTTTATGCAAAAAGAACCCAGAAATCAGAAAATCCTCTCAAAGCAACTGAAATGGTGTGATGATTGGCAGAGAATGGCACAGAAACAGGCAGATTATTGACATAGAAATGTGAATCAGAACAATTCTGAGTGACATTAACATTGGTTAATGTCCCTCTCAGGCATGTATTTGCTGAGTCACTATCTCCCCTTCCTGCCCAGAAAAATGAAATCAGAGAGGGAGACACCAGAATAATTGTGAGACCTGAACGTTCCTAATAGTTATTAAATGCTGGAAGTCCTTGCAAACAAATTAGTTACCTTAAGTGACTTAAAAAACAGGTGCAATTTGGGATGCAATTTGATTTGTTGTTCTCTAAGCACACATATGCATTCCTGGTTCAGAACAGTGGCTTTGTACAGATGGTGCGGAAAGCCCTTCCCTTTGGCTCAGGGAAAGGATCAGAAGGCCATCCATAGCAGTGCTCCTGTCCCATTAAAGATTGGGAATGCCTCTTACAAGTAGGATAGATAGAAATTATTTTACTCTTTACATTTTGGAGAGGGAAGAAAGATCTAAGATAAGATCCGAAGACCTGCTCTCTGTGCCCCTGCATGCAAAACTCACAGGGGTGAATTCCAGTCAGAACATAAGTGGTATCACCTCACCCATGGAATGCCCTCCTCCTTGAGGCTTGCCTGGCACCTGCCTTACTGTCCTTTAGGGGGCAGACCAAAATATTTTGAACCCAGGCTTTTAACTGAAGGGTTCGATTTTTTACAAGCCGATCTGCTTATTAGACTGATAACTATTTTAGGCTGCCAAACAATGTTTTGTGTCCCTGGCATCTTTTTATGCCTTTTTTTTAATTGATAATTCTTACAATGTTAGGATTTTATTGTATTTTGTTTTTTTCACTTTATGAGTAACTTTGAGCACGCTTCTGGAGAAGCAGCATATAAATGTCTGAAATACACCAAATAAATAAATCCCACTGTATTAGAAATCTATATATCTAATTCCAAACACAGCTCCTGAATACAGACAAAAAAGCCACCCAATGAGGGCATGTACAGAGGGGGGATTTTACTACAAACCCAGGGGAACCTCTGGGTTCACAGGAAACTGCTCCCCTCCCCCAAATGGGGGATTTTTAAAAAACCAAAAATCCAGAGTAGCTATATCCATGCATGTGCATCATTCCCTGTATTGGCCTCCCCGCAGCTTGCGAGACTGCTCACCTGTACCTACAGTATATTTTCCCAACTTCATGGATTACCAGAATATCTAGTGTTGGATCATGGGGTACAATTCACATCCCACTTCTGGCAAGCTCTACACTCCTTGTTGGGTACCCAGGTACATCTGTCGTCAGTTCACCACCCCTAATGGGATGGGCAGATGGAACACACCAATGCCCTGTTGGAACAGTAGTTGAGGTGTTATGTAAACCACCAATATGATGACTGGTTGGCCTTATTGCCCATGGCTGAATTCGCTTATAACAATGCAGTGCATGCCTCCACTTGCCAGATATCCTTTATGGCCAACTATAGATACCACCCACAATTCCTGCCCCAGGCCATACTGGCTTCAGCGTTCCTCTCTGCTAATGACCTTGTAGGAGAGCTCCAGGCCATCCACACAGTCCTCCAGGAGCAACTGCAGCAGGCATATAAAGAAGGTGTGGACTTGAAATGACAACTCTGTGAGGATGCTTGGTTCATTGGACCCTTTCTGATCACAGAACAGGTGAATCCCATGGCCTATTGATTAGCCCTCCTGCCCACCCTCAGAATATACCCAGTTTTCCATTGGTCCCTCCTGATCCCGCCATGCCTCTGCATCTACTCTAGCCCCCGGGCCAGGCTCCTCCACCCATCTTGGTGGAAGAGCATGAAGAATACGAAGTAGTACAGATCCTAGACTCCTGGAGACAGTGCAGATGGCTCCAGTATCTGGTTGAGTGGAAAGGCTATGGGCTGGAAAACTGCTCCTTGGAACCCACAGTCAACCTCCATGCATATGCCTAGGGCATGTCCCCAGAAGCATGGTCCAGACTCATATCTGGAAGGGGGCCCTGAAGGGGGGATGGTGTCATGTGGCCCATCCAGGGCTCAGTGACAGTGAGGACTCAGAGGAGGACAGGTCCTGTGTAGCCACCCTGCAGTTGACAGGACCCAACCAGCAGGGGAATGAGGTGCAGGTGTTCCCTGACTTGCAGCCGAGAGTTGGTGCAGAATCACCTCCACCACCTCTGATCCAGCAGTCAAAGGCCAGCCACCTATCCCCGCTTCCCCAGGGTCACCAGCACCTTTCAAATACTGCAGAAGAAAGCTGAGAACAGACCTACAGGCTAGGCTTCGAAGTGCATGCCTTGCTGCTCAGTGCCATCTGCCTGCTGATAGCAAAGATGAATCTTTGCTGGATTGTTACTGAGAAACCGGCTGTATGCATGATGTCTCAGCTGGTGGGTATACAGTCTCCCGAGAGAAGCTGGTGGGCATGGACGCAATATGTTCGATAGACTCCGAACTTGCCTTAACTGATTCCTTAGTAAACCTGACCCCTGACCTGTTCACAATGCTGAGTTTCTCAAACCTTCTCTGGCCTCGTTTATATCGGAACTTGGAAAGATGCTGTAATCATATGAGCATGAGGGGAATTTGCAGCAGCCTTCCTCAGAACAATGTGCTTTCCCCAACTCTTCCCTCTATCAGCAGGCTGGGAGTACTAAGGCTTGAAGCAAAGTGTGCAGGATGCTCTTTCTGCTCCAAGACTCTCTCCCCCAACCTGCTGATTGGGGGTCCAGCTTGCAGCGGAGAGGAGTTGGATAAGAAAGGGCATCCCTTGTGCCTTCTGCTCCAAGACTCCCTGCTTAGCCAGGTAATGCTTGGAGCAATCAAAATCCTGAGAATGGCTGGAAAGGGGAGAGTGTGCTGCTACCCCTTGCCAGTAGTTCTTGGGGCTGTGCAAGCCCACCTGCTGGGACTATCCCAACAGGCATGATGTCAGAGCTTCAAGAACACCTGGAAAGGTTTAGGACAGGCCCCTCCCCTACCAGCCATTTTGTAGGTTAAGCAAAAGTGCCAGCTGGGATTGCAACAGAGTAGTCCCAATCCGAGATCTCTGCCTGGAAAGGGGAGAACAGGTTGTTTTTTGCTTACCCTAAAATGGTTGCAAAGCTGGGGCTGTTAAGTCTTGGGAAAACTGAAAACAATCCATAACATTCTGTTGCATGTCCTGACTTGTATGAATCAGGGGTCATTTCCTGCAGGAGCGCACAGGAGAGGAGCTCCAGCAGTAAAGAGACCAGGGGGCGGGCACATGCAACAAGCCCCACCCCCTGCTCCCAGCAGCCCTCAGTCAGAGCAAGAAGCAGCCAGGTAAGCTGCAGAGCCCCCCCGCCCCCCGATCCAAAACAGTCCAGTGGCACCTTTAAGACCAAGTTTTATTGAGGTACAAGCTCTCCCTCCTCTGGGAGGACAGATCTGCACGTCCCCCGTCCTCCCAATAGCTAGCAATCCAAAACAGTCCAGTAGCGGTGGGTGTTGCCTTCTGACACTTCCGGTGATGTCGGGGTGTGTGGCATATGCAAATAAGTTATGCTAATGAGTTATGCTAACGAGCTCTTGCACCTCTTTTTCTACGAAATGACCCCGGTATGAATGATTTGTGAAATTCTGGAAAGGTCATTATGATTTTTTTTAAATGAAGTTTAGGAGGATTTGGTTCCAGTTTCTGTAGTGTAAATTACTTGTTTTATATTTTATTGGTCTCATTGCTATTGCAATCTGGGTGTTATTTCATTCTTTCGTTCTTTGAATTTATATTCTCCCCCCACATTAGATAACTCAAGGCAGCACACAGAATCAAATACATTATAAAATATATATAATTCAATGTTTCTAAACTGGGAAATGGATAAAATATGAAAGAAACACATATGCACAGACTCCATACACAAATGGCAATCTTAAGCCAAAGATGAATAGTGATTGTTTTCCAGCTAGGAATGGGAGTTTCTTGCCACTTCAGAGACAGATGCTGGTGCTACCTTGGCTGCTATTATCCAGGAACACAACAACAGTTTCTAGCTGTGCTGTGTCCCCAGCTCCCTGGGCACATTTTCATCTCACAGCAAGTGACAAGTTACTGGAAAACACTGTAATGGCAAGGACAAGAAAGGTCCGACCTAAAAGAAATCTGATTTTCATGAAGGCATATTCACAAGTTACACTGGGTGAATTCAGTGACTGTTTATCAGATGGTAGTTGAAGACCTCAATGTTAAGGGATACCAGAGTATACTCCTTTCTGAAAAACACAATTTCTGTGGGAATTATGAGAACCTGTTAATTAATAAAGTGTATTTAAGGATGCAGTTATGGCCTAGTTTAGAGAACACTCTCACTGGCACCAAAAAGAGTAGATGTACTCCATGCAATATATTTTCCTCCAGTAAATGTTTGCTCTTCTGTGCTGTATTCCAGCTGCTCTCCCCTTGAAGTTGAGTCAAGTGAATTTTCTTTGGCTTTGAAGATACTTGGCTGCATAATTCTCTGATGGTGGAGATTAGGGTTGCCAGGCCCCCCTGGGCCTCTGGCGGAGGATGGGGGGGGTAGGCCTGGGGAGGACGGGGACCTCAGTCAGGTAAAATACCATGGAGCCCAACCTCCAAAGCAACCATTTGCTCCAGGGGAACTGAATCTGGAGATGAGTTATAATTCTAGGGGATCCCCTAGTAGTCCCACCTGGAGGCTGGCATCCCTAGCAGAGATACATGTTTTGAGGGGGAAACGGGGTTCCTAACAAAGAATAATGTGTCTCCGTGAAATAATCATGAGCATGAGGGGAATCTGCAAGGGGAGAACTGGTAGGTAGATTGGGAGTGCTTAACCCTTCCCCACCTGATTCCTCTAAACTACTTTGCCCCAAGCTACTCCCCAAGTCCAAATCAATCACAGCTGCAGGCATCTGGAGGACAGAATGGGCAATCATGGGAATGGTAAAGCATCCCTTTCCTGCCTGGCAGTATTCCCCGGGACAAAGTTATTTATTTATTTACATCATTTATGCCATATGTTGCTTACATTGTTTTTTTCTTACATTTTATTTTGTTCATGAAACCTGAGTTTGTGGGTACAACGTGTAGTTCTTTCTGTGCAGTGGAACAAACAACAAACACTCAGTTCCGTTTGGCTGAAGCCCTCCTCATTAACAGCCTTCTTTATTAACTGTAGGGCAGGTAACTTGGCTATTGGAATAAGGAATAACAATACTTAACTAAGCTGTTTCTAGAGCTCTAGGACAGGGTTGTCCTGGTCACTAACCTGGAGTACCTCTCTTGCATGGCCATGAGTCTCCTCTCCTGCCCTTCCACTGTCCAGAGGAAGTGGGTGTTCTCCCACCTCGGAGACATTCTCAGCCCCCCACTGCTCTCTCCTGTACCCAACCAGGGTCAACGAGTTGGCCTTCCTCAAGGTCAACCCCCCCCCCTGCGGGGCTACCCCTCTCTGGACTTCACAGGGTAAGACCCAGGCCTCCTGTTGTTCCCCTGCATGCCCCCTCCATTCCTCCACCCTTCTGTGTGATCCAGCCTGCGGTTTGTGCTCTTGACATTTGACTGGGAGGATGGCTACCTCTGCCAGGTGGGGGGTGGGCTCCCTCACCCAACACCTACCTCAGGAAACAACTTCTACCTTATAACACAGCACTTACCTCATGATCACTTTAAGTGGGAAACTCTGGTTTCCACTTGTCTGGTGGGGCTGGGGTGCCCACCAAGCTGTCACGGGGACCCCGTCAGATGTTTGCCTTTCTGTCATGACTGGCATCACTAATCTCTTTAAATGGAAAACTCTGATTTCCACCGGTCGGGTGGGGCTGGGGTGCCCATGAAGTTGTCGTGTGGTGACTTTTGGGGAGCCCCTGTTGAAACTCTGGGGGTATCTGCCTTTCTGTCCTTCAGAATCTGGCTTTGGAGACTTGGGGGGCTGCGAGCAGGGGGAGATGCTTGCCTTGCTTCCAGTGTCTGGCGGGGGGGGGTTTGCCCAGGTGACGTTTCCCTGTGAGTTTGGTGTCACTGGCTTGTTCCTCAGCCGTTCCATAGACTCCTATAACTGCAGCTGTCATTTCCAGAGAGAGCACTGGGGAGACCTTTTTTGGGGGGTCTGTAATTGGGACCCCAGAAATGTAATCCACCCCCAGCTTGGAGAGATTGTAGAGGAGCGGGCGGCAGGGTGAGCTTCCCTGTGTGTTTGGTGTGTGTAGCTTGCAGGGGAATCCATTCTATACAGTTTTGAATGTGTGCCTGACATTTCTCCCAAAAGCACTTTCCTGGCTTGACCTTAGCCCTGTTGGGTAGCCCTTGTGGGTTTGCAGTGCCACAGTGGCACTGGTTCGCCCCCCCCCCTAATCTTTATGGTTCTGCTGGGCTTGCAAAAATGCCCACCACCACCTTCAGTTTCTACTGCAGAGATTCTCAGGGACTTTGATTCTGTTCTGCTGGGCTTCTATTATCCTTCCTTTTTTTGCTGGTTTTTTCCTTCATTGGAAACAATGAAGGACGGAGGCACCTTCTTTGGGAGGTTGTAACTTGGACCTCGTAAATCCAATCCTCACCAAACCTGGAGGATAGGTAGATAGGAGTCATCCAGAGATCCACTGTGAGTTTGGTATCTCTAGCTTGCATAGGATATGTTCTATAACTCCTGAACCTGCACCTCATTTCCCCAGAAAGCAGTTTCCTGGGGGCACCTTCTTTGAGGGGCCATAGCTCAGACCCCGTAAATACAATCTTGGCTAAACTTGGAGGGCAGGTAGAGGAGAGTCAGCTGGAGACTCCCTGCAAGTTTGGTGTCTCTAGCACACTGGGAGGGGTGTTCTACTGCATCACAAACCTCACAAACTGAACAAGTTTGTCTAGCACCAAAAAGTTCATGAGGTCTGTGGTTCGTGAACCATGCACGCCATGAACCACAAACCGAACTGCACTTTCCTGGTTTGTGCCAATCCCTTCTAATAAATGCTTGGGCAAATAAAACTGTTTTATTTTGGCTTCAAAAAGAGAGTATTAGTTCCATCCTCAGGAAAGCTATTCCACAAATGAGCCCTGAACTGAAAAAGCCCCCTACTGGTCTCTTAAAGCAGGCTTCTGGCCTTGGAGATGATCTCCATGAATCGCATTTGGGAGCAGGTAGTCCTTTACATACCCTGGTCCCTGGCTGTCAAAACCAGCACTTTTGAGAATACACCCAATGCTGATGGTACATGCAGTACATCAGCTCATATCTAGACCTCCACTGACATGCAGAAAGCCGGTAGTGCAGACCATGGTTGTGGTCACACACACTAAATAATCCACTTTCAATGCACTTTCCAACTAGATTTTGCCAGTTCACACGGTAAAATCCAGTTGGAAAGTGCACTGAAAGTGGATTGAAAGTGGATAGTTTGTGTGACTGCAGCCCACCATCAGTGTTCCCTCTAAGCTGAGCTAGTGTGAGCTAGCTCACAGTTTTTTAGCCCCTGGCTCACACATTTTTGTCTTTGCTCAGGAAGGATTGCTCCGGAACAAACTAATTTATGTAGTATCCAAATGGCTCGCTCACAACTTTAATGCCAGGAGCTCACAAAGTAGAATTTTTGCTCACAAGACTCCACAGCTTAGAGGGAACATTGCCCACCATACTACATCTGAAACAGTGTCACCTCCCACTGAAAATTGGGACTCTGGCATGAACATTGTTTCTCTTTAGCACTGGATGTAGTGTAGTTTCAAATGTATGTGTCTGGCATTTGCTGAACTCACATCTAATTGAACTGTTTCCTTGCCATGGCAACCACTACTACAGAAAGAAAAACCAACCAGTTCTTTTTCACCTGGAAAATACTGTGGGTAAAATAAAGTTTCAAGGGTGGGAAGAAATAAATTAAAATAGACTCTTCAGAAGCTTCAGGATTTCCTCATTGCACCTTGATAGGTATGGGAAAAAAATCCCCAACGTACTTGCCCAGGACAGTTAGTCTCTTTCTCCACTCTTGAGTCACCGAGGGGTTCACTGTCCACTGTTTCTTAATAACTTCCCACTTCCAAAACATAGTAATTGAACATTTCTCCAGATTTAATACGAATAGTGTAAAATTTGTATTATAACTGCAAGCTGCCCAACCTGCCTGTGTAAGGATGATATTCTTGAAATAGTGGAGGGAAGTGCTGTCAGGTCGCAGCCAACTTATGGTGACCCCGCAGGGTTTTCAAGGCAAGAGATGAACAGAGGTGGTTTGCCATGGCCTGTTTCTGCATAGTGACCACGGGTGTCCTTGGTTGTCTCCCATCCGAATACTAAACCAGGGCCAATCCTGCTTATCTTCTGAGATCTGATGACAGTGGGCTAGTCATCTATTTCAGGGCATTCTTGAAATATTCTACCCTGAGCTGCACTCTCTCACATCTTACTTAGGGACAGTGTTCCTAAGCACATTTACTTGAAAGCAATGCTAATTCCTTTTAAATTAGTTCAGGATCAGAGTGTCATAATGTTTTTATAGCCCCTCAAAACACAGGATCCTATTAGGATTTTCTGCACTGTGGTTCCATGGGAGTAGTGGATCTCTCACAGATCCATTACAGTAGCATGGTTTATAGACTTCCCACACTGTGTATCTGTGGTTATAAAAAATCTGGGGGGGGGGGGGATCTCCTGTTCCTTTAATAGAGACTGAATGTGTAGAAATGACCCAGAGGTAAATAACATCCCCTCAAGCCTCTGTTAAAGAAGCAGGACCTTTTAAAAAAATCATGCTTTTGGCAACAACACTGTGTATAGCTGATGTTCACCAGGCTGCATTCCATCATAGTTTCTTCAGAAATCCTTGTTGTACTTTGCCTTGTACTTTTAAACATGTTTTAAGGAATGTTTTGCACAGGTTTGTTAAGACAAATTAGGCCCTTCAGGGGAAAAGAGTAGTTGATGTCCAGTTGTGCCTCATTTGTAGACTTCCTAATTCTGGGCCAAACTGAGTCCTGACAATAGGTGGCTATAAATGCAGTAAAATAAAAGTAATTGGAAAAGGGACCGCTAGACTCAGGGCAAGGATGAAGGATGCAACAAATGACCAAGATATTACTGAAGGAGGGAATGTCTGAACAACTCTAGCAGTTCATGTTCATATAAACAGGATTGATAGTTCTGAGATCATCACCCCAGAGGTTTTAATATCAGATTATTTGGGGAAAACTATAAGTTACATTTAGATACTGTAAAGGAAGCCCCAGTAGCTGTTATTTAACACGAACAATAGAACTGGCAGTGGGTCAGCCTGGTAGCATGGTCAGAGTGTTAGACTAGGATCTGGGAGATCCAGGTTCAAATCCCAACTATGCCACAGAAGCTCACTGGGTGACCCTGGGCCAGTTTCAACACAACATTCCTTACAGGGTTGCTGTGAGGATAAAATGGAGGAAAGAGAACAACATAAGCTGCTTTGGGTTTCCATTTGGGATGCTCCCTCTACGCTATGGAGTCTTGCGAGCAAAAATTCTACTTTGTGAGCTACTGGCATTGAAGTTCTGAGTGAGCAATTTGGTTATGGCATAAATTCGTTTGCTCTGGAGCCATCCTTCTATAGCTAAGACACAAATGAGTGAGCTGGAGGCTAAAAAACTGTGCGCTAGCTCACACTAACTCAGCTTAGAGGGAACACTGGCAGTGGGGTAGATATGACTTATATATAAATAAATCTATAATAGGACTATTTTGAGTGGAGCAACAGTAGGGAGAAGGGTACTTAAATCCTTTCCCTGCCAGCTGTTTTCTGCACAAAATAGTTTCCCCCAGTTCCACCCCCCAAAGGTCTGAGATACCCTTTGCCCTCCGAAATGCACACTCGGAACCACATGAGTCAATGCTGAGCAGAAAAAGAACTAGCAGGAAAAATACTAAGCACCTCCTCTGAAAATACCCCTATCCAAAACTGCTATTCATGTTAAAAATGGCTGTCAAGGTTTCTTATATGCGTAACACATAAGTGGCTCCATGATCATCTTAAAAAGCCCACATAAAGGGAACTGTCTAGGGAAGAGCACTGCATGCCACTGAGTTTTGTATTAAATAAACTACATCACAGCAAGAGGAGGACTGTTTACTTTCCTGCATTATGTATCTTTTTAGAAATTGTTCAAAGAGATCTTGCCAAACTACTCAAGACACAGGTCTGCATCAAATTAGAGTACACTCAACTATACAGCCTTAGTGTTTCCAAATATTCTGTTCACATTAGTCCTCCTGTTTCATTGGATTATTACTATCACTCTATTATAAGAACTCTGAAATGATTACCAGTCCAGTCAGTCACACAGTATGGAGAGCCAGTTTGGTATAGTGGTTAGGAGCACGGACTCTAATCTGGGAGAACCAGGTTTGATTCCCCATTCCTCCACATGCAGCTGCTGGCGTGACCTTGGGTCAATCACAGTTCTCTCAGAGCTGTTCTGGAAAGAGCAGTTCTTGAAAGCGCTCTCTCAGCCACACCTACCTCACAGGGTATCTCTTGTGGGGAGGGGAAGGAAAGGGGACTGTAAACCGCTGAGAGACTCCTTCGGGTAGTGAAGGGCGGGGTATAAATCCAATCTCTTCTTCTCTTCTACTCCAGTCATTTCAAAGGCAAACTCCCAGGTTGTTGATGGGAAAAAGCTGGTTTGATCATATCACTCCAGCTTTGATCCAGCTGAGTGTATTTCTTGGCCCGCACTTTTGTCATTCTGTTATGTAAAAATTGCTTTTATAGTGGTAATAAAGCTATATTATAGTGAAACGATTCAAGAAGGTGCTTTTATAAAGAGGAACAGGACTGTAGACTATGTCACTGTGTATTATTATTGCTCTTACTGCATTGTTTTCTACATTTGTAATACTATTTTCTGCACTGTGTAACATATTATGTTTAATGCTTTTAGCTTTATTTCAGATTTTTGTAATCCTACTCTCATTGCATAGCTTATTAGATGCCGAAGCCTACCGATTTGCATTGATTTACACTGAGTAATCTGTCTTGAGACTCAGTGAGAAAGGTGGGCTATAAATAAACAACAACAAAAATGAAAGTGTTGGTTTTGATCTTTAAAGTCCCAAAATAATTTTTGGTTCTGGGTACCACCAGGATCATGTGAGACTACCCAGACCCCTGAAGTCAGCTGGAGAGATCCTACCACTCCCATTAGATATTTGATAGGTGTCATCTGTGACAGGGGCTTCTTGGTGGCATCACCAAGGTTTTGGAATTCTAACCATTGGATATATATTTGAACCTAACACCGCATTTTTACAAGGCAGATTGAAGACCACACTCTTTCTCCCCACCACCACCATACATGCTTTATTTATCGTAGTTTTAAAACAAAGATCAAAACAAAACACAAAGCAATTACCTCCTGAGTAATAATTTTCCAAAAAGACAGATCAGATAGCAATTGTAAAACTTTTTATACAGACAAAAATGGAGATATAACCAATCAGATAACAAGACTATGATAACATTGTCAGTGAAAACATTGTCAGTGAAAACAAAGAACACAGAGCCAATTATATTTAGATAGCTTCGTGATGCATGAATTCAGTTTATCTTTTTATTATACAACTCAGAACAAATGCCTGTGGTTTACATCAACCTTCAATTTGCTTTTGGTTGAATTAATGGGGATGATGGAGGGGTTGCTGTTGATTGCTTTTGACTCAGTGTAAGCTAAATTTTAAACTATTTTCTACTTCTAATTATTTTTTACTTTTATTCTGCTGGTTACCCAGATAGCTTTTTTAACTGTAATTTTGTATTTGTATCTTATTGTAAATGGCTTTGGGAGTGTTACTGAAAAGCATATGTATGTTTAAACAAATAAATATAGCTATGATATCAGCCCAGAGTTTGCACAGTTCCAAACGGGACAACTGACAATCTCAGATGTTGTGTTAACCCTTTATTCACTTTAGCTTCATAACACCAAAAATTAGTTTCCTATTTATACTAATCACAAGGGTACAGATACAGGCAGAAATTATGACTTCTTATGCCTTGTTATTTTTTGCTATCACCACCATTTGAAGAACCTGAGGAAAGACCTCCTAGTTCATGAAGAATATAGCACCAAGATACTATATTCATCTTTTTTCTTTAGATGAGTTTAAAATCTTCTGGATTTCATAAAAGATGGTGGTAGGTATGTAAAAGTAACTATGCTAATGCTATATCTCAAATGCAAGCATGAAGGTAGTCCTCTAGATGGGGCCAGTCAGAGGTACATGTTACTGAGGTAGATGTACCAGTGGACCTGTATAAGGCAAGTTTATTTGTCCCCATGTTCAGAAGCCCAAGAATGTGCATCTTGCCTTTTTGGAAAGCCTATGAGAACCATATGGAATTTTAATGGATTGTTAAATTCCTGTCATGATTTAAGTATTTTGAAAAATGGATGTCCCACAAAAGAAGAAAAAATAATTTCACACTAACTTTTTCCTGATTTTACTTGCCATCCTCTGGTTTCTCCCACACTCCTGTTATTACAGACGTTTTATACACAGTGAAAATATTGTATTATGGCTAGGATCAACAATATGTAAAATGCAAAATATACTTTGGGTTTCTTCTGGATATAATGCTCATACCACATCCAGCATGGATAATAACATATACTTTGGGTTTCTTCTGGATATAATGTTCATACCACATCCCATTCTTTGGGATTTAGAAAGCATCCAGCATGGATAATAACTGTTGCATATCTCTGTTTTCATGAGTAAAACAGTCCCATTTGCCAAATCACATGTCAACCAAACAACAAAATTCAGAGAAGAATAGAAAAATGCATCTTACTTTGGGATCAAGAAATGTGACCTGACATGCAGACCCACAAACAGATTCATGGGGCCATGAACAAGTAACAGCTGACAAATTATGGTACAGGACAACCTTAAGTGTTGACATTATCCCAGATTAAGCTTTATCAACAAATAACAACAATTTACCAAACTGACACACTTTTTTCTTCACAGTAGCATTTGATTAATTTCAGATGGCATCTTAAAAGCTGAGCTGAATGGACAGGACAGGACTTGCACAGCATAATGATAAATTCATACACAGACACACACACAGACACACAACCTAATGACCTCTAAGAAGCATAGCATTTTTGTTTGTCTGCCAAGGAATGCTTCAAGACAGTTTTGCATTTTCAGTTTTCAAGAAGCAGCTCTGTATGTTCTCAACAAAATCAGACTTTTTCTTTAGAATAAGCAGGGAGTTTAACTTAAAGACACTCCAAATTCCTACACCCCACCAAAATGTGTGCACAATTACTCACATAACATTTGTGATCTTGTCTTCTCCTGAGAGGCTGCCGTCCTTGG
Organism: Gekko japonicus; assembly: GCF_001447785.1. Lineage (NCBI taxonomy): Eukaryota > Metazoa > Chordata > Lepidosauria > Squamata > Gekkonidae > Gekko > Gekko japonicus. The sequence goes on along the minus strand of NW_015171510.1, from coordinate 555,109 downwards.
TAAACAAGAGGTAAGCTGAAAGAGGTGCCAATTGTATGCTGACAGAGCAGAATCAGGGGGAGAGGATCACCCAGCTGCACAAATCCAACTCTCATAATCTTCACTTTTCATTACAGGAACTGGAAGACAATTACATGCGGAGGAATCCCCATCTGCTTTAGTGACCTCTATTCACCAAGTGCCTAGAGTCAGCGAGAAAAGCGTGCGTGTGTTTCTATGCACTGGATTACAAGAGCCAGAATAAGCCTTTTTATGGCTCCCATGGCTGCACAGGAAGTTTTGCAACAGGATCTCATATGGCAAATTGGTGGGGAGAATTCCGGAGGGAATACAAGGCAGGGAATGGTGAAAATGTCAGATACTGACGAACAAATAATTGGAACAAATTTGCGGTGGGCTGTATGCAGCTGTAGAGTAATCTCCGTACTAACATTGATGTGTTAATATCAGTTTACATCAGCTACTTTTACTGGAATCCATTCTTGATATCAAGAGCTCTCCAGCCCCTGCCCCCAGTACACTGCAACCCTTATGCCAACTCTGCACCCAAATGACATACTGACTATTCTATACATCCCAGCTGTCCCTGTACCCAAGGCATAATAGACTACTTATGATAAGGCACGTTGTGAGCTTGCTTTAAAAATAAAATAGAGGCACTAGAGCAACTACCACCTCCACCAAGATTAAGACTTCCCATGAACACCATAAACCCTTGATCTCTACTCCTTCAGTATCAGCACACAGCCTTTAGGCTCAGAATGTATCTGGCTGGTGACCATCAACTTGAATGACTGATAGACCACTGATGTGTTCCTGTCACTGCACTCTATCTGCATCAGCTGAACTGCTCAGTATACCTCAAGGCTTCCTTACTAGCTAGCATTACTATTCCTCTCCCTCCCATTGTTCCCCTCCTTGGTGAGCACCACAAAAACAGCAAGCAGGATCCAGCAACTATGTATGATAACGGTGGGCTTTCCCTGAGGCTATCCACAGGGAAGCACGGTAGGTCTACTGCATTGCCTAAGCCAGTGGTGGCGAACCTATGGCACGGGTACCAGAGGTGGCACTCAGAGTCCTCTCTGTGGGCACGCGTGCCATCACCCCAGCCAGGTCCAGACCATCATTAAAGTGTCGAATTCTCTGCCAAATAATTTTAAGTCAATGAAAGCATTTGGGATTGCTTTCCTTACTTTGTATCATCTTAAATTAATGTATGAGTTGTTTTTTCTAAAGTACAACCTCAGTATTCAGGTTAAATTGCTGTGTTGGCACTTTGCAATAAATAAGTGGGTTTGGGGGCGCAGTTTGGGCACTCGGTCTCTAAAAGGTTCGCCATCACTGGCCTAAACTCTCTTCCAGACTCACTCCTGTTTGGATCTGATAGGAATTACAGTTCTGAGATTACAGGCTTCCCCTTTAAACTCTGGAAGTGAAGTGAGGGATACCCACCACTGCCACTGTGTGGCATTGCACAGGGTATTTCTGGTTCTCAAACCACCTCTTGGAGTTCTTTCCCACTTAAGGATCTTGATCCCAATGAGCCAGAGTTCCTATAGAGGTTACTTTCTCCTTCACATGTTAATTTCTAAGCCAGGGGAAACTGTGTGCCCTGTAATACACAAACAGTGCTCATCCTGAGTATTGACTCCCCAACTCAAAAACAAAAATAACTCGCTTAAATCTATATCTTCTTTCGACTTGTATTTGTCTTCATCTATTGCAGAGGCAGCCTTCCACTGCAGAGCATATCCCTCTCATGCTAGGCACTTTTTGGCTCCTTTGGTTTTGTGTGAGTAGACATGCCTAGTGCCAGAGGAATATACATTCCACAGCGGAGAACTGCTTCTGCAACAGATAAAGAGTTGCACCTATATGAAGCCTGTATACAACCAAAGGATTGTGATATGAACTATACACTGGAAAGAAGCCATTCCTGCATAGGAATACCTTTTGAACATCATCTGGAATTCGTGGCCAAGCTTCTATATCAGTATACCCAGACTCTTGACTAATTGTGCTGAAGAGATGTAAACCCTTCTTTCAGTATAACCCTTACATTCCCTCCACCCCCGTCCTCCTTCAGATGACCTCAGGGTAGCACATATAGCTTTACTCCCCTCCATTGTGTCCTCATAAAAACACTTAAATGGGTTAGGCTGCGAGAGAAAGTGTGAATGGCTAAAGGTCACCCAGTGAGCTTCATGGCCAAGTGGGAATTTGAACCAAGTCTCCCGGGTCCCAGTCTGACTGAGCACTACACCACACTGGCTCTCCTCCTGTGCTTCAGATACATGTGAAGCGGCATATTTCTAGACGGAAGGGACACTGTTACTAGGGTCCCTTCCTCCATAATCATCATCATCAGCAAGCATTTATCTGCCGCAATTTGACCTCCAGCCTTGGGGAGGGGGGGGGAGGCTAAATCTCCTGCTGAGAATTACAGAGGCATCCGGCAAGCCTTTTCTTGAGGGTCATAGTTATTCCCTTCTGCACATTACTAAGTGGCAGAAATAACTGAATGCAAAAAAAGTTATTCATGATAAGTGATTGATAGTAAAGATTTCATGGCACTTATGCAAATTATTCATGCAGCAATTAGCATTTAGAAGATAATGGGAAAGCATTGAATCATATTTTACAAATATATCACAGCAAGCCTCTTATTCGGTGAGTTATGATCAACCAGCTTTTAAAAGATCTGTCATTATATGAAAATGGTTCTTATGGAATGTGAATAGATTTCATAGTTGTGTTAACTCTTTGGGGGTGGTATGCACAGAAGAGGTGCCACACAATTTGTATCTGTGGCATGGCAAGTAATTTGTGTACAGGACCCTGGAGAGTGGGTAATTGTCCACACCTCATTTGCAAAGTTAGGAAGAAGAAAACCATGGCAGTCATATCAGAGTGCTATTGTAGTTTACTGATTAAGGGCTGAACTAGATGTAATGGAAGCAGCCATGTATATTTATTCACATGGCTGTCCTGGTCATGTGTAGAGTGAGGGTGTCTGTACATGAAAATACATGCATGATAGGTGAGTGGAGCTAGAGCCCCTTCCCACCAATATGCGCTTCAGTGCCTTTAAGCACTTTCATCTCAGCTTAACTCCAATGCCAGAAGTGAACCAGGTAGGTGGAGGAAAGCACTTCAAAACAACAAAGCACTCTGAGGTGAGAAGAAGGAGCCAAAGGCTTCCGCCACTTGTGTATATTTTTTCATGTAAAAAACAGATCCCTCCTCTCAGCCTCCACTTTACACATGAATGAGGCAGGCACATGAATATATATATGTAGTTCCCCCCCCCCATCACATATGAGCCCAAGAAATTGATAGCAGAGAACTGGGAAGTCCCTGATTTAAATTATGGTAGATAGCCTTGGGAAAGGCACTGTCTCTCAGCTCCACCTCATCTGTAATGTGGGGGATAATACTACTGACCTACTTTATAAGGTTAATATAAGGATTATTGGGATACTGTATATGTGAAGCATATTTGAAATATGTTATTTAAGTGTGCATTATAATCACAAAACTACTGGAGACTGATAGCTTGCTCTGTGGAGATAATCTTCCTGGAGAGATGTCATATACCCTGGTGTTAATTATGTCTGCTTTCTCTTTCTAACCCCTATACTGCATACCCCTGCTATTCTAGAGTTGTGAGAGCACGCTCATCCAGTGTAATTGCAAAATTTGGGACTTTACCCAGAACTCTGTCATGACAAATCCTTTAAGGAACAGCTCCTACCCTGTACTCCACTGATAGGGCTAATTATATTAATAAGATGTTTCCATCTACAAAGCTAGTACACAGGAAGTCACTGCATAAATTTGAATAAAACCCAGGCTGCCTGAGTTTTAATCTTAACCCAGACCTTTCCATTCTCAGTGGTAGTTTGTCCTATGAATTTAGTAAAACTTTAGTCACAATTAAGCTCAATATGGTTATCAACAAGAGTTGCAAGCGCTGAATAGATACATTTCTGGAGATTTGGGAGTGGAGCCTGGAGAACACAGGGGATGGGGAGGGACCTCAGCAGGATACAATGCCATACAGTCTACCCTCCAAAGCAGCCATTTTCTCCAGGGGAACTGATCTCTGTAGTCTGGAGATCAGGTGTAATTCTGGGAGATCTCCAGGCCCTACCTGGAGGTGGCAACCATATATTACAAGCTGATCTTAGATTTCCATCAGGGTAATACACCTTTGTTTGATTATCACATTTGAGCATCATTACAATAGCAAAATAAGTCTGAGCAGACGCATTGAGTTTCAGTGCTCATACTGAAATGTGCCTGTTCTACGAAGGAGAATTTTTTTGTGGAACCAATATGCAAATTACATGAAAACCTGAAACTACTCTTCTATCTTTTGCTTGGTTCCGAGACACAATGCATACATTTACAACAGCAAAGCCATAGAAATTCCCCAAAGGAAAAACCAAGGCCTTCTCCATTTTATACACCCTATGAAAGCCCCCGACCATCAATTGAAGAAACAGCCCCATCCTTGGCCCTTCTTGCCACCATGGTGGCTATCCAAGCTTTTGCTGGGAGTGGGGGAGGGACAAAGAGCATCTTAAAGACTAAACAATTAATTGTGGCATAAGCTTTGGTGAGTCAGCATCCCCTTTTGTCACAAAAGCTTATGGGACAAGAAATATGTTAGTCTTTCAGATATCACAAGAATCTTTGTTGTTTTGGCTGTAACCACCTAAGACAGCTACCAGGCACATTTTCGAAGAGCTAACAGAAGATTTGCTGTCTTCTGCTTCCACCAAGAGTGGTTTAGTCAGATGTTTGGGCAGTTCAAGAAAGCAGCTTTGTTTTTAAAAGCAAAACAAGTCATGAAAAATGTAGACGCCAATAAACAAGATGACTATACTGGCTTCAGATCAGGTCAGTTTCTCATCCCCCAACAGCTATTTTAATCTCCTTTAGCTACCCAAAAGGGGGGATTTAATTTGCATATAAATAGAATGTTTAGGAACTGAACCAATCTATTGCTAAAATGCTAATTTAAGTTGCATTTGCCATTTTATAAATACGGGGAAAAAACCTTCCTGGTTTTGGGCCCAGTAGCTTATAGCGTTTTGATATTATCAAACAATCAGAATACAGTCCTGTATGAGTTTAGGAAGGCATGCTTATACTAGGAGTTGGAGGCATCCACATTAATCCTTGGCAATACACAGAGAGCCTGAAGATGCAACTATCCCTTTATATTTCTGATCTTGAACGGTCTATACCTGCCATTCAAGCTACCCTTTCTCGATTTGGAGCATTGTCCGGTCTATGCCTGAACACCACAGAATCAGAAATCTACCCCATTACTCTCTCCAGTAAAACCCGGTCAAAACTACTTGAATCTATGCCATTTCGATGGGTGGAAGATACTTGGAGACATCTCGGAGTCCAGATTCCTCTTGATCTACACAATTTGTTGGTATGCAATTATTATAAAACTTTTGCTGAGTCTAGAGAGAAGATGAGAAAATGGAACGCACTTTAGCTCTCTTTAGTGGAACGTGTTCAATTAATTAAAATGTTTGTTTTTCCGTGCTTTCTATTCCTTTT
>NW_015171510.1:530931-549399 GCF_001447785.1 Gekko japonicus | reverse complement strand
TTGACACTGGGAGGTCTTAACATGCCTCGACTTCAAACCTATTACCATGCAGCTCTTCTTTCCAACATTCCTAAAATGTCGCAATTACAACTGGAAGCACAATGGGTGCAGATTGAACAGTCATACGTATCTCCATTCAAACTCCATGAAATCTTCTGGATTCCAGCACGTCAACCCTCCAGCCTACATCATCTTAACCACAATCATAGTTGTAGTGTATCAGGCCCCGACAGGGCCGGACATGCCTGCTCAGGCACAAACACCTCAAGCTTCATGCCAAAAGACAATGGGCCAGTAGGATCCTAGCCAGGCCCAATGAAAGGGCTAGGTCCCAGGCCAAGAGGCCAATAGGTCTCTTGGTCACTGTAAATAGCCTATCGGGAGCGGGGGGGTGTTTGGTGGTGGGTTTCTCTGAGGGAATATAAGCCGGCCTGCGAGCCGGTTAGGTGTCTTTGTTCCTGACTAATAAAAGGTATGCTTAGCTGAAATCACTTCCCGTATGCATACTTTTCAATAGTCATTTCTGCTGGAAGTAATGCGGGCTTAAAGGAAGCTATTACCACTGCTGGTGGGAGTGCCCACACATCAACAACTTTTGGAAAGTGTCATATCAGAAATAAACAAGATCACTTCTCAAATAATTCCTCTTAAACCAGAAGTTATTCTACTTCACATTCAAGAAGCACCTGATTCACAATATAGTTATAACAAACTTACCTTGATTTTGCTGGCAGCGGCCCGTCTGGCCATAGCTACCACCTGGAAGTCTGCCTCTCCTCCAACGCTGACCATGCGGTCAAAAAGTATCTAAAGAAGTATCTGATATCTGAAGAAGTGAACAGTGACCTAAAACAACTTCTCGTCCACAATGATAAACTACTTAACAATAACATGGACTCTGGTACCAAGGCCTGCAACAAACCAAGATGCTAACTTTGCTCTCATATAGATCCTAGCAACACCATCAGTGGACCCAACAATATCAGCCATACCATCTCAGGTTCATACTCCTGCTCATCTTCTAATGTGATTTATGCCATCACATGTCAGCAATGCCCTTCCACCCTCTACATTGGACAAACAGGTCAGTCCCTTTGACAAAGAATTAATGGACATAAGCCTAACATCAGAAACCACTACATTCAAAAACCAGTGAGGGAACATTTTTACCTTCCAGGACATTCAGTTGCTGACTAAAAGTAGCAGTTATCTTACAAAGGAATTTCACAGGGAGATTAGAAAGAGAGACTGCTGAATTGCAGCTGATATCGAAGCTCAAGACAATGCATCCACCTGGACTGATAAGAACATACATAAGAAGAGATGCCAATGTTGGATCAGGCCAAAGGCCCATCCAGTCCAACACTCTGTCACACAGTGGCCAAAAATACCAGGTGCCATCAGGAGGTCCACCAGGACATTAGAAGCCCTCCCACTGTTGACCCCCCCCCAAGCACCAAGAAGACAGAGCATCACTTGCCCCAGAGCCCCTATCTATACCTTGTGGGTAATAGCCACTGATGGACCTCTGCTCCATATGCTTATCTAATTCCCTTTTGAAGCCGCCCATGCTTGTAGCCGCCACCATCACTTCCTGTGGCAGTGAATTCCATGTGTTAATCACTCTTTGGGTGAAGAAGTACTTCCTTTTATCCGTTCTAACCCGACCACTCAGCAATTTCATGGAGTGCCCACGAGTTCTTGTATTGTGAATTGTCTTCTTACCAATGCCAATTTCTCCATGCCTACTACCTCTCTGCATATCACACCTAATCCAATCATACCTGCTATTGTCATTTGCCTGCTAATGTCATCTGGCATCTGAAATGACTCCATTTTTGAATACATAGGACAGATGGACTCACATTCTAGCTGTATCTGAAGAAGTGAGCAGTGGCTCATGAAAACTCATACCCTGCCACAAATTTTGCTAGTCTTTAAGGAACTACTGGACTCCTACTCTTTTCTATTGCTACAGACAGACTAACACAACTACATATCTTGATCCTACAGCTAGTTCATTGTTGGTGGTAACTAAATTATTCAAACTGTGCTATTGGTTAGCAAGCATAGGTCACTGCTGCCATTAACATTCAATCCTGTAAATGGAAAAGACCATCTTTTGGAGACATCATAGATCCCTGCTGTCTCTGCTGGTCCTGCTCTGTAGAAGACGACGGCTGAGAATACATTCAAACTGACACTGCTGACCTTCCTGCATTCCAGATCAGTACTGTAGGTTTAGGTTAAAATAAAAATAAAAATCTGTACTGACAGTCAAATATCCAATCAGAATCCTTGCTGAGCACTACTCCACCCACTTTCTAAAAACACTTGGCAGGCAAGAGGAAAGGGATTGCAGTTTCCATCGCATTCATGGGCATCATGTTGGGGACAAAAGTTTATGCCGTGATAAATGTGTTAGGTTCCACAGACTTTTTAGCCATTTCCACAAGGATCATTTGCTCCAAATTCAATACTGTTGGGACGTGGGTTTTTTTGTCCTGCTTTCCCACAGGATCATGGTGCATTTTGTGCACCTCCTGGGGTTCCCCCAGCTTTTCTCCAGTCTTTCCCAAACCTGCTTCGCTTTGAAGTTTGGGGAAAGATTGCAACAAAGACTGGGTGACTGTTGTGTGGGTGGTAAAAGTCAGTTTCCAGATCCTCTCCCCATGACACCTATTTCCCCTGCCCTTGTCCCCATGGCAGTCATTTCCTCCCTCTACTGCAAGTGGGATTTTTTAAAAATCAGCAGCTGAATATCATTGTATCATTATAACAATACAAAGACGGTTATATCAGGTTCTCTGAATTCTCAGGTCTCATTTTTTAAAAATAGCCTCTAGTCCCTTTTGTTGTGGAGATACAAGGGGAAAGACATATCTCAACTACAAAAAGGAGCTAGAGATTTACTTCAAAAAATGTTAGGAATCTGATATACAGATTGTTATATCATTATAACAATATAGTGATATTCAACTGCTGATAAAAAGACAAACACATTGAAAAGCCCTGGTGGTGTGGAGGGGCACGGGCAGTGGTCACTGTCAGGGGACTTGAGCAGGGAAACTAAGGTAGAATGTACCATGAGGAAGACCTATTGGCAGAGGCAGCAGCAATGGGGAAATTACATAAGCCTGTCCCTATTTGGGGCATATTTTTGTTGCTCTGGCTGTAACAGACTAACAGAGATGCCCCTCTAGAACCTAAGTAAATGCAGAATATTGGTCAGTAAAAGTACAGACCATTACTTTGCATTAGTATGGTCACAGTAGTCATCTACTGCACCTTGTACAAAAAGTCTCACAGATCCTCAGAGCCCAATTTTACAGCATCTCCAGTTGTAGGCCACATGTCTGCAGAAAGTTGCAGAGCTTTTGTCCATGTGATCTAATTTTAGCAGACACTAAAAATAAATCTAGTCTTTCTAAGCAAATAGCTTACCCCATTTAAAACATACAATTAATGTTCCAGTCATTCATGTCTATGGCAGCAATTTCTTAGAATATTCTTTTAATGGTCTTACCTTGTTATAGCAGAAGATAACAGCCTCAGATTGTCAACTGCAAACAAAAGAAAAGAAAAGAAGGGATCTATCAAGGCTGGGGAGGCAGTTGGACTGTGTTAGGTAAAGAAATTCATTCCAGAGAAAGACGATCATCTCAGTCACAACACAAAATCCAAGGTGTACAGTCCAGGATTGATGCTCAGCTCAGAACTGACAAACTAGATAACAACTGATGCTTAAGAAAAATGCTTATATAATATCAGGTTCTTAATACAAAAAGGCAGAAGCTGGCTTTGTCTATCAGGTCCTTTTCAAAAGGTTAAAAAAACCCAGCAAAACGACAGTCTCTAGAGCTTCCTGTACCTTCAGTGAATGCTTGGGGGGGGGGGAATGCTTTGTGTAAAAAGAGACAGTCACTGTTAGTGCCATGGAAACAAACTCATCAAAGAGATGTAAAAAGCCAGACTGTTGAAGGAAAAACGAGAGAAAAAGAGAGCAAGAATGTGGTATGTAGTAGGGAGAGGTTTGTATATAGCTGCTTATTAAGCTGAAATACGATCAGGAGAGCTGGGTACTGCTAAGAGGGCAGACTCCATTCACTCCAGCTGCTACTTGGGTCTCACAGACTGGCTTTGCTCCATGATGAGACTGAGGAGAACCTGAATGTTTACGATGCAAGATGCTCTGGCTGCACCAAAAGGGCTGTGCAGTCTCTCAGATCATGTTTGCAAAACTGGTTGAGGGTAAAAATTTATGGATTTATGAAACTAAAGCTAAATTATAGATTCACATCTGTGTGTTTAATTTGGGGCAAACCTCACCACGGTAAGGGTTTTCACAGACCAGTTTCTGTTTCCATGGGAACGAGAAGGGAAGTATTCTTTGGACTTGTAAATTAAACATAGGTTGAATACTTCACATTCCTTCCCCACAGAACGTGTTTAATAGTACAGCTGGCTTCTAGCACACAATGTGTGACATTAAAAAAACATGTATTTCTCATTTTAATTTCTACTATGTGATGTACATAATTTAATATATAAGCATGAGTCTCCCACTCCAGCTAAAATAATTCCTGCAGAAAGGATTTATTTATTTGGAGATTCAGGATTACTGAATAATGTATATGAAATGCTTTGAACCCTTGAGATGCCACATATATAAATGGCAATTATAATTATTTTTCTTATGAGAAGGCCCACATTTTAAATGAATAAAATACACCACATGAGCAGTACCACTAAACAGAAATGCAGGAAGTACATGTCAAAAACAAATGTATTAATTGTGATACATAGATTACAACATTTTAAAAAAACATTATTTTTAACTTTTTATAGGAATGCAGAATACAGAATAAATAAAATGGGTAAAAGAGAAGAAAATTATAAACACAATACAGAGGTGAATTTTTACAGATATTAAGGACAATCATTGATTTAAAATATATTTAAAAAGATGTACAACATGGTTGCTTAGTAAACCACCATAACTTAACTCAAAATATTCTACTATTTTCTCATTACAATAATTTTGAACTCAAAGACTCTTTTATTGGATAAACCAAGCCAGAATATATCATGCAAACAAAGAAATTATTCAAATGTGCTCAACTGGCAGAATTGATAAAGGTAACGGAAACTGGACATTCTAGGTGCATTATTTCATTTATTTATTCAAATGCAGAGTTCATAGAGCCCTGATTATAGCTGGGTATATTCCCAGAGCAGAGGGGAACCCCTGGCCTTAGGGATTCTTCTTCAGCCTATTACACATGCACAGTTTATTGCAGATTTTCTGAGCAGTAACTATTCCACCTTGACTTATTTGGACATTTCATAATTTGAATTCTCTGCCTGCCTTATGCACCATTCTTTTTTGTCTGGTGTATTTATTCTGCAGCTACACCATCACCCCCCTTTTCTAAATTGGGGTGGGAACATCACTTGTGATGTGTGGGGGGTGACAATTTATGCAATTGCCCGATCAGAGCTGTGTAGTAGCATCCAGCAAGGACCTTCCATTTAAATCCTTGTGGTTCAGGTTCTGCACATGAATTTTAGCATTAATTCACTGAATGAAAGGGACTACAAAAGAAGGCAGGCAAAGGAGGGGGGGAAGCATGTTGAAACTGACAAGATTATTTTTGAAACTTGACAAGAGCAGCTGCAAAACCTGGTTTTCCATATTGCCAAGCACTAGGGGATTCTCTGCTGTGTTATCGGCCACTGTGGAAAATGGGAGTCATATGCTCTCATAATGTGGGGGAATGTATTGAGTGTACAGAATGCATGGTGGAACCCAAGGACACTGGCATCATAAGCTTTGATTCTGGCAACATGTGTGTGTGTGTGTGCGTGTGCATGAGCCTGTGCAAAGTCAGCTGCAATGCCACCACACTTTGCACAGGGCTGCAATTTGTATGGGGGAGGAGGCCTCTGGCAGAAGCTCTGGAGAGCTTTTTTAGTTTTGTGCCACTAAAAAAAATTGGGGACGGAGTATCTTCGCTGATGCCCTAGCACAGCTGCCCAGTAATGTTAATTTTCTACCCTCCCTTGCAAATTTGCATGATTTTCTCTTTGTAATTCTCTAATTTGATCCTGCACACTGGTCATGATCTTGGCCCCTCCTGTGCCGATTCCACTCTTTCCTCCAGATGGATCTATCACAGAAGTGATCATTGTTTAGTGGTTTGCAGAAGGTCCATGTGGCTCAGGCACCATTTTAATGTTACACCTTACCAATGTTCACTGTGAAAAAATTGATTCTATTCCAATTACAGTCCACAAACTTGCTTCTTCTGTTCCTTTATTTTGCATCATGCAGTGTTGCTACTGCTTCCAGACAATTGCCATGCAACAATGGATTTCCTAGGTACATATTCCATTTTCCCCAATGCTTTGTCAGTTCGCTTTTTTAATGTTAGGCTTCCAGAGACTGCCAAAATGCCCCCCTCCCCAAAAAAAACCCTTTCTTCACTAAAGCATTAAAGGAAAAAATGTTTTCAGAGCTTTGGACTTCCCAGTGTCACTCTCTTTTTACATCTCATGTCAATTCCATTCTGTGCTGACAACCCCCCCCCCATTTTTATTTTTGCACTGGGGATGCTGCCCCTTCACGTTAACTTCTCTGCCCACTTCAAAGTCATTCCTGTATCAACACTGTTTGACTGGCCCAAGATCACCCAGCACACTTCCATGGCAGAGTGGAGATTCGAACTTGGATCTCAACAGATCCTAGTTCAACACTCTACCCACTGCATCATACTGCTTCTCTTCTTGTGGGAAGCAAGTTTATCCACATAACATAGCTTCAAGAAGAGGGGATTTGTATACATCCTCAACATGCAGTTTCCAAGAGACTGCAAAGAATGTTCTTACATTTACAGAATTGTGTACATTGCCCAGTTAATGTGCACATTTTCCATTCAGTCTATACTACCCAAACAAAAATCTTCAGTCTAGTTAGAACCACCACCAGCTGAAAATGATATACAGTGTAAAATAATGATACTGTAAGGTTGTGACTAAGTTGTTTTACTCCCAAATAGTTAAAACCAAACACATATTTAACAATGTAGCTTAATAGCTATTTCTTGGCCTTTCATTTGTTCTGGAGTTAATATTTGTAATGGGAAAGCCTAGTAAGATTTTTGAAAGGAGGTAATGCCTGTTGCTCCACTCTGAGCCTTGTCCATGGCCTTGTCCTAATATCAGACTTCTACTTATTTTCTGGTCTCTGGATCATCTGGTTAATGTTTCAAATTAAAATTTAAAGCCAGAAAAAATGTGAATATTGAACATCGCTTTGTAGTAGTGATCCCACTGAGGTTTCGTGCAAGATCCATTTAACCATAAAGGTATGAGGATCACCAATCTATCCTCTTGCTATAGGGCAATAAATAGAAGCAGCTTGATTAATATAACCCGCCTCCAACACTCTGGCAGATTCTGCCATATCTAGTCAGGTCAACATTTGAAAATATGCAGTGAGTTGAGAGTTTTTGGCTGGTACATAACCCAAGGGGAGAAGTCCATCAGTTGTGCCAGACTGTTTGACAGAACACACAGAGAAACATCTTTTTGTAAAAGGCAGCTGCTATTAAAACAGAGTGTCTTAAGAAGTATATAATGCAAACACAAGTCTAAAAAATGGCAGCAATTCAAGTGCAGAGAAGCTTTAAGAATATTCAGACTAACCTGTATGGGAAATACAAAATGATGACTGCTTCCCAAAGCTTAGTGAAACTTTATTAGCACTAGGAAACTCTGATCGATCCCACAGAGCCCAAATACCTTCTCGGTCTGAATGAACAAATGGAGTTATCATGCACCACCCATTCACGTGGTCCGTTCTCCTTTTCAAAAAGGAAGTGTAATTTAGACTGCAAGGTTCCTTTTTTTGTTTGCGTACAAAAATGCAAAGGTTATTGCAGTTCCAGAAAATAATAATTCAACTAGTTTTATCAGTGTGCATAGCTGATGAGAATCAGCTATGAGCCAGAAGTCCCCAGTTCAGATTTCATGAGCTAACTTAGGCCTTATATAACCCATCATCACTGCCTAGTAATTGCGATAGTGCTGGCTTGCCTTAAACACCACTGTATTACCAATGTACTGCACCAAATAAGCTGCCACATTGTTTCTATTACCATCTAGAGAAATAAGGGTTCTATCTTAGGCTTTATTTGGACGGGGTGGACTGGGATGTAGGGTTGCCAGCCTCCAGGTAGGACCTGGAGATCTCCCAGAATTGCAACTGATTTCTAGACTATGGAGATCAGCTTTCCGGGTGAAAATGGCAGCTTTGGAGGGTGGGCTCTGTGGCATTGTACTCTACTGAGGCCTCTCCACTCCCCAGACCCCACCCCCAAACCTTCAGGAATTTCCCAGTCCAGAGTTGGCAACCTTAACTGGGAAGGCAAAATAGCTCTGTTAAAGGGCCTTCACCCCTCCTGATGAAGCCCTGAACAGTAGGCTGGAGGGAAAGAAGACTGTCTTCCTAGTCATTGTCCTAGCTCACAATGGATCTTTGTTCACTGGAGAGGAGACATATTCTTTCTATGTAAAATCTTTATCTCTAAAGCGAAAGATACACAGGAAATCTACAAAACAAACACTTAAGACTACATCCTTACTGTTACAAGTACAACAGACTGACCACACCGTAATATTCTTCTTTCTTCTTGACCCTGGAAGGAAATCACCTGAATACATTAACCAATTATTGTTAGTAAATAGGCTCCAGTTTTCTGCGCTTTCTCTCCATTGGCTTTCTGCCAGGTTCCCTTCCAGGTCAGTCTAAACAGCAGCACACAAGGTAAGTACATTAACCCTATGATTGAATTTAGACCTTGCAACATACATATTTCCAACAACAATCACCTGTGGTGCTCCTAGCCAAAGGAGACTAGCATACTTACAGGTGGCTTTGGAGATGGATTATCTAGACCCATTTTGATCTGGATTCAGGTCTGTCTTTGGGATGGAAATGTCTGTGACCACCCTAACAGATATTTTCCAGGAGGGTGACTGGAGGACTGTGTCCCTGCTGATTCTCCTGGACCTCTCAGTAGCTCCCAATACTATAGACTATGGAAGGGGTCCCCAACCTTTTGGGTCCTGTGGGAACTTTGTAATTCTGGCACAGGGTGGTGGGCACAACCACAAAACAGCTGCCACAGGAGATGGCAACAGCCACAAAATGGCTGCCAAAAGAGGCAGAGCTGACCACAAAGTGCCTGGGATCAAGGTTATGCATAAATCTAAGTAGTACCACTTCAATATTTCAGGCAGCTCTGTTTAACAGGATGCCTTTTAACCTTCACAGCTGATCATATATCCAGTAGCCAATAGGAAGCCCTTCTGGGCATAAGTCCATACCCACTTGGTGGGCTCCATGGCACCCTTAGGCACCATGCTGATGAACCCTGGACCGTGGCATCCTTCTGGATAGGCTAGCTGGGCAGCAAAGGGCACCATGCTTCAGCAGCTCTGTTGTTCTGACTGATTCCAGATGATGCTGGGAGACTGCTGCTCAACTCCACAGCATTTATGCTATGGGGTTCTGCAAGCTATTATCTTGTCCTACATGCTATTTAACATCTACTTGAAACTGCTGGGAGAGGTCCTCCAGAGACTTGGAGTGAGGTCTCACCAATATGCAGACGACACCCAACTCTATTCTTCCTTAACAGCTAAGGTGTGGGAATGGATGAGGGCCATTAAACTGAAGCTGTCAGACACAGCTGAGGTGCTATTAATCAATGGTTAAGCTGCTTGGGGACTCTGGAGTCAGCCTGTTTTGGAGGGGGTTGCACTCTCTCTGAAGGAGCAGGTCTGTAGCTTGGGGATGCTGCAGTTAAATGCTCAGGTCTCCTCCATGGCATGTAGCACTTTACATCATTTCTAGCTGGTTCACCAGCTACCACCATTCTTCAAAAAATCACAATTTGGCTGCAGTAATCCATGCTTTGATCACATCCAAGTTAGATTACTGTAAAAAGGTAAAGGTTCCCTTGCTCAAAAGCCAGTCGAATCCAACTCTAGGGTTGCAGTGTTCATCTCCGTTTCAAAGCCAAAGAGCCAGCGCTGTCCGAAGACGTTTCCGTGGTCATGTGGCTGGCATGACTAAACACCAAGGCGCACGGACCGCTGTTACCTTCCCACCGAAGTGGTACCTATTTATCTACTTGCAATTTCTTGCTTTCAAACTGCTAGGTTGGCAGGAGAGATTACTGTACTTGATAGCAATCCAAAACACAATCCAGACTGTAATGATGCACTGCAAAGCAATAATTAAAACTATAGACAGTAGGTAACACAAACAGATGAGGCCAGTTACAGACTACTTCCATTCATATGTATAACACACATATGCATCAAAATTAAGCACTCAGACTGAAAATATACTAGAAAAAACTTTACCCATTTTACAAGTCACACACACAGGTGCAAGAGGACAGTCATGGCAGAGAACTCAAACAAAAGTAAAATATCAAACCCTGGGAAGTGAGGTGAGCTAGAACAGACATATCAAAAGTCTGGGATAAAAAACTTCACCTTTAGAAGGGTTAAGATTTTAATGGAGTCATTCATTTACTGAAGAAAACAAGCCAGATTTTAAATTTTACTGGTCAGTGTTCCCTACTCTTAGCTTTCTGCACATTATAGGGTAATGGGACAATATCAATCTCAGTGGTGTGTTGGGAGATTTCAATCCAACTCTCCTTCTTTCTACTAAATCATATGTCAGAAGGTAATCACAGGAAACTTTAACTGAAGGAGATGAATGGCGGTTAGATTGCTTGCAGTCCCTTATTACCACAGGGTAAAATCACAAGGTGTGCAATTTATGTGGATGGGAGAAAGAAAGTGTAATAAAGCACTTTATTGGAGATAGCAGAAATCACATCAAGAGCTTGGCATTCACAAGCAAAAAAGAAACATAAATTCATCACATAGAAGCTTTTGTCCTTTCACCATATTTGAGGGTTTTTATTTAAAATCACAGAGGTATAGAAGCTACAGCTTCACAACTCAGTAATGCAATTGTTTGGCACTGATAAAACTCATTTGAATTTTATGTATTACCGTTTTCTCCAGGGGAACTGATCTCTGCCATCTGAAGCGCAGTTGTAATTTGAGTGATCTCCAGCCCTCCTCTGGAGATTGGAAGCAATGGTTCCCTAGGAGGAAATTACTTTGGAGAGTGAAGTCTATGGCATTGTACCTGTCTGAGGTCCCACCCCTCCTCAAACACCAGCCTCTTCAGTCTCCACCCCTCAAATCTCCAAGAATTTCCCAACCTGGAGTTGGCAACCCTATTTCCTTCCCAGCCAACCATCAACCTACCGTTATGTGCCCAATTGTTGCCATCTGGAGAGCAGTTTTAATTCTGAGTGATCTCCAGCCCTCACCTGAAGATTGGCAGCAATGGTTCCCCTGGAGGAAAAGTACAATCTTTCTCCGCAGTGGAGACCAAAGCAGCTTACATCATTCTCTTGCCCTCTTTTGATCTATACAACAAGCCTGTGAGGTAGATTAGGCTGAAAGTCTGTGAGTGGTCCAAAATCACCCACTCAGCTTCCACAGCAAGAACATGACTGGGTCTGGGCAGACCCTCCTCTGAAGCACTAACTGCTATGCCTAGGGTAGCCAGCCTCCTGGTGGAGCCTGAAGATAAATGGGTATCACAACTGAACTCCAGACAACAGATCTCCACCCCCATGAGAAAACAACTGCTTTGGAGGATGGGCTCTATAGCATTCTATTCAGCTGAGGCCTCTCCCCTCCCCAAACTCTTGCTTCCGTAGACTCCATTACAAAATATCCAGGAATTTCCCAACCTGGAGCTGGCAACCCTAGTCAGGACTGGCCCCAATGAGTTCCCCACAAAGGCCTGGAAAGGGTTTCCCTCCTTTGCCTTTTTACTGACAGAACCAAGCTTGGATGCCTAGCAACAGCCAATGAGAGAAAAGTTAGTCCCACAGGAGACAAACAGGAGAAGTGTCTGTCAGGAAAGACAGCCGTTTTGACAGTTTTTTTCTGTGAGGGAAGAGTGTCTAGGCTGGCACTGGGTGTGGGAGAGAAGCAGACCCAGCACTCAGCCCATGGCACGTGAGTACTCTTGCGTGGCAGTTGATGGGCCAATAGCTGCTGGAGCGCACTGCACAGTCAATGGGAGAGCTGGAAATGGCCAATACATAAGGGAATTGCCTGCTTTCCCATTGCACCATCAGCTTCTGTTGCTCTTCTTGGTTTTGACTTCTTTGGGGAGCCACTCTGCAATTTACTACCCATGTGCCAACACTCAGGGAGCAGAACTGCTTGTCTGATTGTATGTACGGTCTCAATTCTTACTGCTTGATTTACTGGTCTTAAGCAAACATCAAAGCTTTTGATCCCACATAAGATTTCTGTGAATGGAAAATGGTTTACTTTAATTGATTCCCCACCCCCACCCCTTCCATGCTGCCCCTGGAGGTCTTTTTTCTTTTCTCCAGGAGGCGCATTTTTTGCAGGAGGTGGGTAAGTCACACTCTGTGGACAGAAATCCCTTGTATTCACAGAAATCCCTTCTGTTCACAGAAATCTCTAGTGGATACAAATAATGGAATATTAACGGATACCATCATCTCCTACAATTTAAAAAAGGAATAATACTAAACTGAGTAACTTTCTTTAAATTGACAAAGGAAATACTCATTTACACATACATGTTTAGAGACCCAACACACTGTGGCATATAACAGATTTTAAATAAAAGAACACACACACACTGGTCCTTCTTTTGCTTTTTAATTAACTACCCAAATCACTTATTCATACGCAGTTAAAGAGAAAGCCTTCTTTGCTCTTGCAATTCCATATAGGACAGGGCTATGCTCATTTTCCAGAGATGAAGGCTATGAATGGATTGTCTCGATTAGTTTCCATAGTTACATATACAAAAACGAGGAAAACAAAGATGGCAAATACAGCCATCTTTACACGCATTGGTATAAACCCTTCCTCTGGTTGCTCAGGCACCACCTGGGATTTGATTTCAGGACTTTTCTTCACTGAAAGGGGATTCTCCTTTATGGATCTTCTTCTAGTGCTAGAAAAACAAGAGGTAATAGCAAAGATCATATTTTCAAAATCCTAGGAAAAACACCATGTTAGATAAAAGGGCCCTCTTCTGCTACGTGAGGAGTCTTGGAGAAAAATTACATCTGCTGGAGGAAGACCCCTCACTTAGTAGGAAAGTCACTGGATCCACTCCATTGGATGCACTCCATTTTTCTCCAGTCTTAAACTTGACTAGTATTCAAAACTGCAAAATAGGAAACACGTTAAAATATTATAAAGCTAACTGCTACAAATGTGTCTAGGTAATGAAAAGGTTTTTTGGGTGAAAAGAGACACTAATATTTCAAGTTCAACTCATAAAGTTGTCAAAAAATTGTTCTTCAACATGGTTTCAAGCATGCAACAGAACAGCACACAGTCTTAGACAAATTTACCCTGGTGTTTCTTCATTATTGATAGTTTTATCTTCAAAATATAGATGTGAATGACATCAGAAGTTGTAACAGACACACAATTGTAGAGTGGCGGTACCCTTCTCTCCCTCCCTACAAAAAACCATCAGCCACAATCATCACTATTGAAATAATTTAGGCTCCACAAATCTGCCCAGTAAATACAGGGCCAAAGCTGCATCCTAAGACATTTGTCCTGTGGAATTGGCATCTATAAGGTGCAGTGGGTTCTGGAAAAGTATCTGATCAGGAGATTGCTCTCTCTTCATAATGCTGAGGCTTGCAGTCCCCCCCACCTTTTCAGAGCTCTTACATTCTTCATTTCCAGCCAGCTTTCCTGGCTCAGTTATCTTCTGGTTATGTTTTACCCAAGTCCCTTCCTATGCTTCTCAGTCACCTGGGCTGTAGATCTAATAATGACTCACAGTAAACTGCATAAAGTACTAACCCAGCATTACCAGGTAAGAGACCATTTTGAGGCTTTCTCTCCCACATGCTCACAGGAATTTCCTGCAGATTCCCCCCCCCCAACTAGGTGACACCTAGAAGCCCAGCTGACATTATCCACAGTGTTTTAAATAATTCCTTCACTAGAATGCTTCAAGCTTGACTCATTTGTACTTTTTCAGAATTTGCACATAACAAGATCTGTGAAAGTTATTTAAAAATATACGTTCTAAAGCTTATATTATAGCTGAATGAAGCATTTACACTGTTTTCTGTGAAATGGAGCAGAAGCAGTGTTCCCTCTAAGCTGAGTTAGTGTGAGCTAGCTCACAGTTTTTTTAGCTTCCGGCTCACACGTTTGCCAAATTACTTGCTCACAACTTTAATGTCAGTAGCTCACAAAGTAGAATTTTTGCTCACAAGACTTTAGAGGGCGCATTGAGCAGATGTAGGAAAAAATTTCTGTTTGGGGTGGAAGGCGTATTGCTACTTTTAAAATGGACAATGGAAAATACACCAAAATACACACATGACACTAACCCCATTCTGCCTAGAAGGTATACACATATCACTCACAGACATGCACATATAAGTATGGTTAAGCTCCAGACAATGGCTTGCATTCCAGACATATGTACAAACTGTAATTCATATGCTTTGCCTCCTCACTTGCTTCTCTCCAGAATCTCTGGATGTGATCAAGCCACTGCTGGTAAAGCATTCCTACTATACAGGCCTCTTGCTGTTTTTCTGCCTGCAACTATATGGTGGGAATGCCAAAGGGCTCCAGTCTTTAGCTTGCTCTTGGAAGGACTGAGCACCACATCATTCAATCTTTGTCTCAAGCTTATGTTCTCCAGTACTCCTCTTCCACATTAGCTATGTCCTCCTATGTAAATACACACCATAATAAATGCTTTTTAAAAATAATGGCCAAAATATATGTGCCCCTGCATTTCACTATCTCTCCAGAGTCATTTTCTTTAAGAACAAATGGTTATGGACATAAGGCAATGGCTGGGCTGAAAGTATGCTTTGAGAAACTACCAATGTGCTTCCATTATCTGCTTAGCATAGACACACTTGGCAGTCTCCAAGGCCAAGTAACACCTAAAACTGTCATTTGTGATAATGCCAGAGTGAGTTGCAAACCAGTTTCAAAGGCTTGTCAGCGGCTCATGAGGTTCACAGGTAACATTCCAAGTGAAAGAAAAGCCCACTGATCCTCATAGCATGTGTGCCAGCTAATTTAGGTGCTTTGGAAGAGCTTTACCTTTGTCCTGCACTAGCTTCAGGATAACCATAGTCTTCGTGTGGTATATCACCTTTCTGCAAAAGGGAAAAAAGTTCATGAACAGACTGTGATTTTACAAGCATCCCATATATTTTTATGGATGTGATTTCTGTTCATACAAACCAAAGAACCAGCCTCCTTCCGGGGGGCATAGTGAACCTTTCGCTCATGGGAACTGTCACATAGATAATATGGTATAAGGGTACCCTGCAATTAAATTTGTCTATTTATAAACCCATATGACTCTATTAACATACTCCAAGATGACACTTACCCACTCCTTCTCCAGATGGTTTCAGACACTGGAACCTGAAAAGGGGCTGCTGCAAGTATGCCCCCCCTTTCCCTTGAAGACTTAGATGCACCTAAACTGTATTCCTGTTGGACTAACACTGCTTGTGGGCTTGCTGCTGCACCTCTGTAAAACTCCTTCAGTCTGCCCGTCTATAAACGGATTATTATAAAGACAGTATGATTGTAGGGTTCTAAAGAACATTAACCCCACAAAGGTACTCGTCTGTACTTCTTGACAATTGGAACAGGAAGGAGGGCTCCAGAGCAAACTAACTTATGCAGTAGCCAAATCGCTGGCTCACAACTTTAATGCCGGCAGCTCACAAAGTAGAATTTTTGCTCACAAGACTCCATAGCTTAGAGGGAACATTGGCTGGGACTAGCAGAAAATGTCCAGTGACAAAACGTGTGTGTTTATGTGGGGATTTGGGTGGTGGTATTTTTTTGTATATGTGTGTGTGAGTGTGTGTGCACCTGGAAGTCATGGTGACCTCTGGTGATTGACCCCTACTGGGGGCCTGGAGGATATTCAGAGAGGTGGCTAAATAAAGCCGGCTCCCGCCTCCTGACTGCTGGTATTCCAAGGAGGTCTCCCATCCAAGTACTGGCCAGAGACAACCCTGCTTAGCTTCCGAGATCTGACAAGATCGGGCTTGCCTGGGCTATCCAGGTCAGGGCTGTGTGGAAATTTTAACCCATTCTCTTCTCCCATGTAGACCTCGGGTTCACCCGTTATGCTGTTCAGGAGGGGGGTCTCCTGTCAAATCCTGAGTGATTTGGGCTTAGAATGAATAGTTCTTCATCACTGTGGTTTTTAGACAGAATTATTGGTGGTTCTCATAGCTTTAGGTCTAAGTATTATCCATAACCACAAAAGCCTATAGGAAAAGTGGGTTGCTAAGGTCAGCAGTCATAATTGTTCACAACTGCCTAACAACTCAGCAAAAAGAAAACATATTGACAAGTGTTTCTTTGTAAAAATGGAGACTCTCTCTGTTGATCGTTTCTTTAACTAGGTCATCTGAATCATTATAACCTAAATGTCCCTCTGCCAGAAAATCCTAAAGCTAAACTACAACTATATCAAAAAGGAAGTATGAAGTTAGAGGAGACTCCTTGTGAAGCAATTACAGGAATCCAGGAGAGCTAAAAAAAACACCCTAGGAACCTGTATTTTACATTGTTTAAAAACGCTGAAGCATTATTATTCTATTCATCCTAACCTGCTATGCACAGGATATCAATAGGATGTGCAGGTTTAACATACAAGGCTGGAGCACTACGAACAGTCAGAACACATCCAGGTTCAAGATTTATAACTACCCTTCTAATTTTAACCAAGCAACATGGCTTGCCACAAGGATCCCGAAATTTCCTGAACCTTTGGAATATTGACAAAGTGTGGTGGGACGAGTGTCACTATGAAATGCCTGCCATGGGAAGCAGAAAACGGCTGCTGCAGGAAGTGGGGCCAATCACAAAATACTCAGAGGTTCCACACATAAAAAATTGTGACTGGTGGCAGATCTTCAAAACCTCAAACAGAAGTCTAGCTGAAATGGGTTTAATTAGGTGAGGTGATACGATAACCATCTTCAAGTACTTGAAGGACTGTCATATAGAGGATGGTGTGGAGTTGTTTTCTGTTGCCCCAGAAGGTTGGACCAGAACCAACGGGTTGAAATTAAATCAGAAGAGTTTTTGGCTAAACATTAGGAAGAACTTCCTGACAGATTGGTTCCTTAATGGAACAGGCTTCCTCAGGAGGTGGTGGGCTCGCCTTCTTTGAAGGTTTTCAGACAGAGGCTAGATGGCCATATGACAGCAGTGTGGATTATGTGAACTTAGGCAGATCATGAGAGGAAGGGCAGCCTCAGTGCTTAATTCTTGTGGTCCTTTCTTACACACCCAGGGAAATGCTGATTGCCACTTTGAGGTCAGGAAGCATTTTTTCTCCAGGCTGGTTTGGCTGGGGATCCTGGAGGTTTTGTTTTTTTTTGTCATCTTCTGGGTGTGGAACAGCAGTCACTGTGGGTGTGGAGGGAGAAGTATTTGTGAATTTCCTGTCTTGTACAGGGGGCTGGACTAGATGACCTTGTAAGTCCCTTCCAGCTCTATGATTCTATGACTCCATGACTCTACAAATTAGACACAACAATGGACTGAACTGAATGCAACACCTATGCTTTGCTGTGAACTAAATGCCTTTCCTGTGAATGTCACAGATGCAGTTCCTAGTATTCCTTCCCAGTTCACCAGGCCTCTAGAAAAATCTTCCACTGCTTGATGTAGTACTGAGGATTCAGAATCCCCCTTCAAAATTAGTGCTGTAAGAAATTGAAGTCTTTAAAGTGATTTTCCACATTAAAAAAGTAGCATTACCTACCAGCAATATTGAGTTCTATTTTCCATCACTGTAAGAATTTCCACTTTTGTTTAACAGACTTCTAAACCAGCAGACATGCATCTCCACACAAAATAGCCTCTATGTGGGAGATCAACCTGGCAAAGTTAAAAAGGACCATTCCATAGACACTGGGCTATGCACCACACTTTACAGACTTAATATGAAATCAAGTTTAACAATTGTTCAATCATTACATCACAACCCAAAGAGAAAAGGATTTTTAGTTCCCACAAACAATAAACCAAGCCTTGGCTATTCTGACAACCATTTGCAGAATGAAAGAATTCCTCTAGAACTGCATTAAAATTCAATTTATTCATTCTTATGTGGGACAAGCTGATATCAGTCAGGACAAAAGGGCTTGGCTGTCTGGATTCTATAACTGGGAGCAGCCCAGTTTATTCACAAAACAATTGAAAGATTAGACAAATGTTTGCCAAAGTGAAGCTACTATCCAATAGCGTTGCCTCAAAAACCATATTCAAACGGGGGGG
>NW_015171510.1:529082-530480 GCF_001447785.1 Gekko japonicus | reverse complement strand
AGGCTATAGCAGAGTATATGCGTCCTCTGCTGGAACAGCTGAATAACTTCAAGGAACAGATGTCTGTACTAGTAACTCAAAGTATTACTGCTCAACAAACTCAGATAAATGATATGCTGCAAATAATGAAGCAAGATACTGAGAAGGTAAAGGAAGTGGCTGCAACTACACAGAAGGTGAAGAAGAAAGTGCAAAAGCTGGAAAGAAAACAAATCTCCATGGAAGACCAACTGTTACAAGTGCAAATGGAAAAGGCTAATATGATTCTTCGCTTCCAGGGCATGCCGGAAAAATTGGGAGAGAATCTTAAAGAAGTTATGAGTGAATTGCTAGCCCCAGTGACAGAAATGAAAGCAGAAGCGTTGCTGAGCGATATGGATGTGGTCTGTCGATCATATTCAGGCTATATAAAGAAAAATAATCTGCCTGGTGAAATTGTTATAAGATTCTTGAGAAGGCATGTGAGGGATGCAATCCTGAAAGCGGGTTCTGGAGTACCACTGAAAGTGGGGGGGAATACTATCAGAACGCTAAAGGATATTCCATTTGAAGCAAGACAACGGAGAAAGAAGTACAAAGAGCTTGTGCTTTTCCTTCAGACAAACTCAATTGGATATAAATGGCTATTTCCAGAAAGCGTTACTTTCAAATTTAAGGATAAAAAAGAAAAGATTGACTCTGTTCTGAAAGCCCAAGAATTTCTAAGGGTTCAGCTGGGAAGACCAGAGGATGGGAAAAAAGAAGAGGACAGCAAGTCTAGTGGCGAGTTGGGTTCTTCCGGAGAGGACTCTCTGACGGAGCAAGGGGCAGCTACCCCAAAAAGTCCTTATAAGCTGCGGAAGAGACGAGGAAAAGAAAAGTAAAGGCTGAAAGACTCTGAATTATGCCTTTGCGAGTGAATGGGGATGACTGGGGGGTACTGTTCTTAGACAGTTAAGTTTTAAGAGTTAATGAAAAGGAAAAAGTACTTAAATGTCTGACTCAGTTTATATTGATCTAAATTGAAGTGAAGACTTGATGTAATAAAGCTAGTGAGGATCTCCTCTCTTGGGTTTTTAGTCAGTAGTGGGTTTCTATACTTTGTCCCGTATATGTAGTCCCCCTTCCCTTTTTCTGTGATAGTTTTTGTAGTTTGAAAAAGAATAATAAAAAATCCCCTTCAGGGGCTCAAAAAAAAAAAGAAGAAAAAGAAAAAGAGAAGTCAGTCTAGAAAAACTATCTGGGAACATGGCACTGCTGTTCCAGTTGTGTACAATCTTTTTTTTAAAACCCCCAAGGTGGTATTTTATTATTTTTTATAAGACTATTAAACTACAACGAAAAATATAGGAAGGGGGACTACGACTAAGGATAAAGGAAAGATACCCACACTAACTAAAATCCCAAGAGTAGGAGATC
>NW_015171510.1:476946-528544 GCF_001447785.1 Gekko japonicus | reverse complement strand
GATAGGCAGCCTCCATGTCTTTTACTATCTCATCCGCTGATAAGCCTGTTACTGGAGCAATAATCTCTCCCAGACTCTTCTTCAGATCTTCTTTTTCACTTTCAGGCACCCCCTGAAATCTGAGAGTCATAATAAATGAGTTTCCTGAAGTTTTTGTGTCGTTTCCACATCTGTCACTCTTTTCTTCATTTTCTTATTTGCGGTGTTTATCTCTGTAATTTTCTCAGTTGCTTGCTCCACTTACTTTTCCATTTCTGCCAGCTGACGCTGCTGTGAAGCAAAGTTTTGATTTAGTGTGGCCAGTTGCTGGTTAATACCACCAAGTTGCTCCATTACCGGCTTGAGCATATCCGCTAGCAACTTCATGACGTCTGCTCCCTCTTCTGGTCTTGGACTCTGGTTTCAGTTTAAACTTTCCTCGGGAAGCCGCCATGTTCCTCTTTGTTTACACTTTCAAACCGCTTTGCCAGGGCTCGAAAAACTCGTCGCTTCACTATCGGTACTCAAGTAAGTCTCTCAGAAAAATCTTGCTGTTTGTTTCCCCCCTACCCCCTTTGCTACGTTAATCTGTCCATGCGCTTAAGAGGCATTTCTCCTTGCACTCCGCTTTTCCC
The DNA here is from genome assembly GCF_001447785.1 of Gekko japonicus. NCBI lineage: Eukaryota > Metazoa > Chordata > Lepidosauria > Squamata > Gekkonidae > Gekko > Gekko japonicus. The sequence continues at coordinate 527,930 of NW_015171510.1, read as the reverse complement.
ACCGGGGGTTTTTTTACTCTGTTTTAGTACAATAGTCTGTTTACTTAGAACTCACGTTCATTGTTGGTCATATCTTTGACCTCGCTCTCTTCATAGTTGTTCCGCTCGATCTCCTGAATACTGTCTCGATGGCTTGAATACTGGCAAGGAGATGTATGGCATCCAGGGTCCTTTTCAGTTTGTTTGGGTCTTTTATCATTGGTGAGGGGACAAAGCAGTCTAAAGGTCTGCTTAGGAATTCGATGGAATAACCCCTGCTGGTGATTTCCAGCGACCCGTCATCTGCATTGGACTCGGCCCAAGTCTGATGAAAAAGAAGCAGATGTCCCCTCCACTAGCACCAATGTCGAGTCACGCTTTTGGTGTCTTGTTGTCTCATACAGACTTGTCATCTCTGGGTGAGAAAGTTCTTCCTGACCTATTGTGGAAAGGATTCCTTCTGAAGTTCTATCTGGAAGTTCCCCAAGATGAGCGTCTGCTATCTCTATGAGGCTCGTTGACCTCGAAAGGAGAAGTTGCCAGGACCCCTTCTATCCGATCTGCCCAGGGATCTGGGCATCGCCTTCTTTTTATCCTTTGTTTCTATAAGGATCTTGTCTAATGCCTCTCCAAAGAGGTGGTCACCTTGAAAGGGGTATGCTGAAACAATGGACTTGGCATGAAGATCGGCTTGCCAGGTCTGTAGCCAGAGGATCCTTCTGGCAGCGACAGTGGAGGCCAAGGCCCTGGATGAGAAAATCATGGCATTGAGCATGGCATCCGCGGAGAATAAGGAAGCCTGTAAGAGCCTGTTTGCTCCCTCAGCTAGACGTTTGTTGGAGCCTGCAATAAGCTGAACCATCTTTTTGGACCATGCAGTAGAGGCCCTTGCCACTACCTTGGCTGTGGCAGTCGCTCTGATGGCCATGGCTGTGGCTTCATGTGCCTTGCACAATGCGAACTCAGCTTTCCTATCCATGCTGTCTCTCACCATGCCTTCACCATCTTCAGAAAGAAGGCCTGCTGTTTGAAGCGCAGTGATTGGAGCATCCACTAGCGGGACCTGCAAAAGCTTATCAGTGAAGTTAGGTAAAGCATATAGTTTCTTAACGTTAGGAGGGCAACTTTTGTTAGCCATAGGCTTATCCCATTCCTTAACCAACTGCTTTTCTAGAAATTCAGGGAAAGGAAAGACTTTCTCCACCCCTGGGGCTCTTGGGAAATAATCTTTACTCCCTCTTGGCCGGGACCCGTCGCCCGGATCAGAGCTGTTGCGGTTGTCTGCCTTGGGTTTAGGCAACAGTTCTAAGGCAGACATAGTCTTTCTAAGTAAATACTGATAGTCCTCTGACTTAAAAAATCTCATGGAAGATTCTGGCACTTCCATCTCCTCTTCCACCTCCTCATCTGAAAGAAACTCCCCTTCTTCCCTGTCCCTGGCTTCGCTGTCCCCAATTTGAGAAAGGTCCCACTGGGGTTCATCCCTCATAGTACAAAAGTGCTCTTTTCTAGCCGCTTTTGTTGGCCAGGTAGGCCTTCCCTCCTCTGGGTTTCCTTGAGGGCAGCAGCTAGTGGAGGAATGAGGGTGGCAGGGACCCATAGCCCCTGAATGGGAACCACGTTGTAAGACAGAGATTTCTTTTCTCATGGCTCGCCTAAAGAACTGCATAACTTCAGGAGTCAATAACGTGCTTCCACCCCTGTCGGGGTTACTCATGGGTAGACCCATAGGAGAGAGTGGGTGATCTCAGGATCTGTCTCCACAGGCGCTTGAGCGCTTGGAATGGACAACACACTGTCCATGTGTGAACCAGCGATAGCTGCCCCGCAGCCTTCCCCTGTTTCTTCAGGGGTTTTGCGTTTTGCTACCCTTTTCAAAATGGCGCCCGCAGCGCTTTCCTCTGTTGGCGAGTGTGGCCGCTTTTTGGCGCACTTTGCCTTGTGCACTGGCGGCGCTGCCACAGCAGAGAACGACATGGCGTTTCCCTTGGAATTAGGGTGTTGTGCAGGCAGCAGTTTTTCGTCCCCCTCAGACTCGGAAAGAAAGCTGAGTCCTCCCGGGCTGACATGCCGCACCTGGGGCGTCAGGCGAAGGTAAGAGGGGGAAGAGGCAAAGTGAGTGAAAAGGTGAGGGTAAGATAGAGGAGGCAGAGATTGAGGAAGGTATTTAGAAATTTAGAAAAGATTTTGAGACATCACCCTGCCAACAAAGGTCTGTATGGTCTTTTTGAGAAAAGGTTTGTCAAAAAAGGCAGCAAGTGCCAACTACTTGCTGCTCTCCCTAACAAGGCAGGAACAAAACTGAGCCGAGGGGCGTGTCCCACCTAGAGGACAGGAAGTGAAGTTTTGGTTCCTGCCTCCCTAAGGATAGGGTGGGAAACACCCAGCAAGATGTCCTCCTCTCAGAGGGAGAATCAGATGACAAATCACTGCAAGACATTTTCAGGACTTTTCAACCAACCACTTTACTTTTTTGTTAGTTATCATTTTCTTCAGTCTTTTTACTGCAGTGAATAATGGGGGATTTTGCAGTTTGTAACAGGTTTAACTGCTGTGCTTTTTCTATGTTTCAAATATAACAAGAAACACTTTTTGAGCTTCTAATGTTAATAATCAATTAAGAATTCAGTATGAACACTTGGATATGTGTGTCTGCAAAATCAACCTCTATATTTGCCTCTTTTGTATAATTATATGTCTAAGGAACATACTGTACACTACTGTAAAAGACACTATCTAAAAGCAATTATCAGATCTGTCAAACTAAACTTACTGAGTATATTTTTATTATACCTTTCTAAGTACTTGACATGGCATCATTTTGGTACCAAACCTGCCTCCCCAGTGATGCGGAAGGGGGAAGGGAAAAAAAGGTGACCCCCCGCCCCCAAAAAAGCCACAGTAAGACCTGGTTTGTTTGCCAGGTTCACTCCTGGCTAACAAGTGCTTCTCACAGGTTCAGCGGGAGATGGATGCCAATAGTATTTCAAAATTTCTATTACTTTCCCCCATTCCACCCTTCTCCTTACCATAAACTGCTTCACATATACATATGCAAACTCGCACACTTCCTGTGATCAGGAAGCTGGCCTGACTGAGAAAACATCCTATGTGGCACCACCTCCTAACTTCCCCTTAGCAGCCACAATGGGAATAATGGAGTCAGTGGACACCACAGCACCTGCAGGCGCTGCACTGGGGAACACTAGCACTTATGTTACAGCATGGTTTGTTTGATCATCTGAATGCAGCCTTATTCTCTTTCCCCTTCTGCTGAAATGTGTGCTGGATCAAATTTGTTGAACAGCAGACAGCTGCTCTCCAGCCTGTAAGAGCTAACAAGCTATGATTACATACATATCTTCAACATGTTTGATCAGACAAAGAGCCTCAGATGTTCTTGGGCTGACATATTTCCTTGCTCTATCCTCCTCCCCTTGCACGCTGTGCCAAGACTGAAGGGGAGGGACTCTTTCCTCCCTTACTGCTGAGTGAGCCTGAGTTCAGCCAAAGACATGTATGACCAAAGGATTCTTGACCACTGGCTCTTAGCCCATGGTTTTAAGTGAGCTGGACCTGGGGAGCTAGGCCCACTCCAAGATGAGTCATTGAGATATTAGAGTGATCTGTTGTTCACAAGTAACATTTTCTTGATATTTTGATCTATGTCTCTGCTTTCAAGGATTTGATGTATTTATCAAAAAAAAATTAAAAAACAAATTCTTTGTATACAATTTAAATTCTTAATCTGTTACATATGAATTGTTGCAAGAATACCATTTGCCTGTGATCTCTGTTAGGACTGCTGCTGGCTTTCCTCCTTTGTCCTTGGGACCGATATGCTGCTACTTTACTCTCTGGCAATAGTTCCTGTAACTGATAATAGACAAGATGACATTTATTAAAGTAGTATAAGCAAAGGGTGGAAACAAGAAACAGTCATGGCAAAGGCTCTTTTGTCTTAGGAATGCTGCTTGTACAACTTAGTTCTTGGGATCTACAGTCAACAAAAACTGTCCACTTGCAATGTTTTCTTTAGCAACAATCAATTCACATCCTCACTTGAAATGTAATTAATTCACATTTTAAACTGCCTCTGGCAGTTTCAACAAAGGGAATGCTCTTATACTGTTCTAGTCAAGCAAGAAGAAGCATCACATATCGAACTGTATCCATACCAATTCATTTTTGAAGGAATTTTGCTGGTGGTAAATAGGGTCCTATGAAATCTGCACTTTGCCCTATGATCTGTCATTGAGGGCTGACTTATACATACAGGAGAATGAGGAGAAAGAATGCTGATGGGATATACTGGACTGCACCACTGCAGATGGCAGATTCTAGTTCTGAACACTTTTTCACATAAAAAACTTTATGCAAGTAGAAAACTTAGCACAGTAAGAGAGAAATCTTCTGCCTCCTTTCTTTGCTTGCCATCTTTGTTTTCAATTTGCTGGGAGATTTTAACTTAAGGAACATGCCAACATGTGATCCTCCACCTGTAGACTGATATGTCATTCTACCCCCTTCCCAAAACTCTGATTAAAACTGACTTGTAAAAACATAACATCAGTAACACCTTGCTAATTTTTCGTTTTAATTTCTTTTTTTTTAAAGAGTTTTCTAACACTGCTTGACCTTGACTGTCAGGGTCCTCAGCCATTCCTTCTTGCATTTTGCATGAAAATACATGGGGCACATATCAGTGAGCACTCAAGTGCATGGTTACAACTGTAAAATTCTAGCCTTATTTTAAAAACTCATAATGTTGAGCTCCAGAATAGAGGAAGGAAATGCACTGTTGCTTGTTATCCTGGAAGAAGTAAAATGAAGTGCATCCAGGAATGTGGATGTAAGCACAACTAAGGGTCTCATTACACAAGATGTGAAACTTGAGTTGGGTTAAAAAGGTAAAGGTTCCCTTGATTGAAAGCCAGTCGAATCCGACTCTAGGGTTGCGGTGCTCATCTCCGTTTCAAAGCCGAAGAGCCAGCGCTGTCCGAAGACGTTTCCGTGGTCATGTGGCCGGCATGACTAAACACCAAGGCCCACGGAACGCTGTTACCGTCCCACCGAAGTGGTACCTATTTATCTACTTGCAATTTCTTGCTTTCAAACTGCTAGGTTGGCAGGAGCTGGAACTAGAGATGGGAGCTCACTCCATCATGCAGCAACTCGGATCTCGAACTGCTGAACTACTGACCTTCCACAGCCTGCAGTTCAGCGTCTTAACCACTTGAGCCACCGCAGCTCCTCGAGTTGGGTTAGGGGAACCCAAAAAATGGTGTGGGCCGTTTGTTCCACTGCTGGTTACATGTGACTGCAGAGACATGTAGCCAGTAGCAGGACAAACAGCCCCACCTCTGCTATTCTTTGCTGTCGAAAGTGGCACAGGATGGGAGGGAAGGCTGAATCTCCTTCTGCCACTATGCCAGCCAATTAGTCTCCACCCAACTATTTCAAAGGTGAGTCCCGGTCAGACATTAAACATAGGTTGGGGGGGAGGAACTGCCAAGCCGAGTCATGTTTCATGTGTTGTATAATGAGACCCCAAAATTATACAGACTTTTGTTGCAGTTGCCGACTTCCTTTTTTTTCTTTTTCTTCAACATTTTATTTTCTCCACATATTGTCCCTTTTCACACACAAGGATCAATTAAAATTATGTACATGGGGCAAGAAAGGGAAATGGGGCTGTGACACTCTCCTGAAACAGCAGTTGCAGACTTTTTAAAACAAAGTGGAATTTCTTTCAGAAATCCGGAAAAATTACCACCAATTTAAGCATACGTGTGGCCGCAATATGGGAAAATAAAATATTCAGATTATTTTCAAACATAGGAGGCAGGAAAGCAATCTAAAGGGCATAAAATAATAAGAGCAGATCTTTTCAGTAAACAATCACTCAGTGTTATAAGCCACAACAAATGTAGCAACAAAGGATTACAAGATACCATACTGCACAAAATACTTCTTAAAAATACATAGCAGATACGAACACTATTTGTTACTGTTTTGCTTTACCAAACTATGTTTGTACACTTTTTTGTCAGCTATTCTTTGTATATCAATAAAAATTTATTGTATATATATAAAAAAAATACATAGCAGTACCAACCTAAATTGAATCAAAGAGCTGTAATAGAAGTTACTTGCCTCCGCCACTATTTTGGCTAAACTGCATTCAACATCAGGCAACAAGAGTTTCTTCTGCCGTTCTGCCACATCAAGGTGTGATTTCTACAGGTAAAAGAGGAGCCATAAAAATCACAACTGGAACTGAAGCTAGGAACCATTGTAAAATGTGTGCGGAGTTCCATATTCTCATTACTGACCAAAAGGTTGATCACAAATTCAAGTTAAATAAACAGTTTACCTGTATTGTTCAAGTGATAATCTACTTGGTTACACATATGGTTCTGCAGCTACAGAGAGAACTACCTGGTGCTTTCTAGAGCTAAAGTCTACAAGATGACATTTATGTTTATGCCCTCCCAACACACACCAAGAGAAAGTGTCCCTCATACACATGCCTTGAGGCACAGGGCAGGCACCGTTCACTTTTGTGCTCTTTTGATTGCCCCCCCCCCCCCAAGGAGTGCCAATCAGAAGTTTTTCAGAGAGGTTTTTATTCTTTGCCAACCTTAATAAGCTTTTTCCATGGCTTTCACAGAGACTATGAAGTCAACTGATTACACCACCACTGTTAAAGAAATTTGATTGGTACTTTAAAGAAGAATGGAATATGGATTTAACTGCCATGGACCAGTTGGGTAACTTCTGACCATCAGGGGACCCCTTTGCAGGTTGCCCACTAGGCCTAACCCCTTCACCAAAGGCTTAAATATATGACATGCAAACTGCTTTCCCTTGGCCTCAGGAGGAGGGGAAGGCGGAGCTGTAATAAAGGAGGTGGAGTCGTTAAACGTACATTTTAAATGCAGTGCAATGAACTACAAGAATCAGAGGGCACTGGAACAGATTACTGAGGAGGCTGTGGAATCTCCTACAATAAAAGTCCAAGAGGCTGAATGAACAAACCTTACACATGGACTAAATCTAGGGAATTCTGCTGATGCAGATAATTTGGCTCGATCAGTATTTCTCAAAGAGTAAAGCTGGCCCCCCTGGGGCGGTGCTTAGTTATCAAGTTCTGTCTTGATCCCTTCCCAGAATTTCCTTCCTTTAGGTTAGGAACCAGTGCAGAAACTTTAACTATCAGTGCTGAATGACATGGCAATGATCTATTGCGTGCATGTGAATCTTTTCCTGTTCCTCTTCGGAAATATTTGACTCTATCTGAAATTCTCCTGCATTTCCAATTTTAATTCCCTCTCAGCTGCATTTTCTGTCAGTAAATAACTTGGCATATACTTAAATACCTGAGCAGACTATTTTGCATCAGATTTCCTAGGGCTCTGGTACATTAACAGAAGAAGCACATTTTAATTATGTGATTGGAAGTAATTACTTCACTTGTCACGACTCTGACAAAGTATAACAGTTTATAGTCACTTGCAATTCCGTGCATTTAGCTGTAGCCATAAAATATTCATGCCTTGGGTTACTCACGTTATCAATCCCAGAGGCACATTCAGCTGTCACTTTGAGGCTGTTTGTTTCAAGGACTATTTCTGTGGTTCTTCCTGAGTAAGAATGGAAAAGTTGGAGTTCAACTCACAGTGAATGATCTATACCACATTACACAACCCACCAGGGAGCTCCAAGCATTATGGTATCTCAAGTCCTACTTGAAAGAGTTTTAAAAGACTGACAACTGACTGCCAAGAATATTAGGATAGGCACTTTTAAAAACATGTTTTGCTTGCCTGAACATGCTAATACATTTCCATAAACTTTTTTTCTCTCTCTCTCATGAATTGCAAGATACACAATTTATTCAAAGAGTTAAGATTCTGTGTTGTTCCACAAGACATGATGTCTTCAGCAAACAATAGCTTTGAAGCAACAAAATTCAGGAGGCGAAAACCAGCTAGGGGCTATGTTAGTATGAATGGAGGCATTCCTAACTTGATGGGTGCTCATGCACACAAATTGTACAGATAGCCACAGCTTGGTGATAAAGAAAAAAGAAGTTCAAATGAGGTCATGGTGCAGCCTCATTTGGAATACTGTGTACCGCTCTGGTTGCTGTATCTCAAAAAGGACACTGCAGAGCAGGAAAAATATATAGAAAACCACCATGATGATCAAAGGGTTAGAGCACCTTTCCTATGAGGCAAGATGAAGTGTCTCTGGTACATTTTAGTTTAGCAAAAAGACAGGCACAGTGGGACATGACAGAGGTTTAACAAATTATCCATGGGGTGGAAATAGCGAATAGAGAGAGCTTTTTCTCTCTTCCATCAGCACTTGGGAGCTTCCAATGAAATTGATGAACAATAGGTATAAGACAAGCAAAAAGAAATACTTCTTTACATTGTGCTTAATTAAATGGTGGAATTCACTGCCAGTGGAGCCAGTAATAGCAATGAGCACAGATGGCTTTAAAAGGGGTTAGAGAGATTAATAGAAGATAGGTCCATCAGTGGCTTACTCACCATGGTTAGTATGGAAACCTCTATACTTAGCGGCAGTAAACCTCTGAAACGCAGTGCTAGGAGGCAACATCAGGGTAAAGCCTTGACTCTCTAGGGCAACTGCTTGGCTAGTGTATGAAACAGGATGCTGAACTTAGATGGACTACTGGTCTGATCCAGCAGTCTCTTCTTATGTTCTTAAGCAGCTGAAATCTCACTGATTCAGGGACTGATATACAGCAGGGTAAAACAGAGCAGGAAAACACCATGGGATCGTGCTACTGAGTAATCAAAGGAAATTTAATTAATTAAAGAAGAAAATCCTCCTGTGAATCTGTGACAAAACTTATGAAGAAGCATTTCATTTCAGTCTTAAAATATGGACTATGTGAATTTTAAAATGGCCCTCAGGATTCTTCTATTTGAATATGAGTCATTATATGATTTCTTTGAATGCTAAATTTGTTTTCTTGGTTGCTTGAGATCATGTTTGCTTGCATCCAAACCTATTTATATGTATAAGGAAAGCCATCTCTAACCCCATGGGAAAACTGCTGATATTTCTAGATCATAGATAATTAAATTTCCTGTCTGGAAATCCTGTAATTTTTAATTAGCATCTGCTCAGACATTTCCCCAGTACCAACTCTTCTGTAATCTGATCTCCTATGGTATACTTTCTAGCATAAGGTTGACTAGCATAAGGTTGACTACAGGAAGGAAAATAATTCAACAGATAAGCAGGGAAGGTGGCGGGAACATGTGCATAGTTTGAAGGAAGAAATGCATTTATAAAACTTATGTCCTGCTTTTACTTCCACTATAGCAGAGCCAAAGCAGTAACATAATTCCATTTAATACAAAAATTACACACATTCCTTAAGAAGCAATACAGCAGCAGTTTGATCACTGTATACAGCATTCAATCAGTCTAGGAATTATTTTTATCCTACTCTACCTCCAAGGAGTTTAATGGTAGGGGGTTTCCCTTCCTTCCCCACTTTAACCTCACAACCACCCTGTAAGAAAGACCAGGCTTAGAGATGATGACTGGCACATAGTCACACAGTGAGCTTCATGGCAGAATGGGGATTTCAATCCACATCTCCCCAGTCACAGACCAATACTCTATATACAGTGCAATACCAGCTTACAGACACATGGTGTGTCACATAAACATTCTTGTGCCTGTTACGGGTCAGTTGGAAGGCAACCTAGCATAACTCTGTATACACTAAATTACATCATATGTGCATGAGTCAAGCACTTACAGTGCTCACTATATGCAGTATGAAAATCTCAAGACTTATGCAAAGAGACGTTCAATGCTTATTTTATAAAGTCAGATCTGGTAGAATTCAAGCCGGTCTCAAAGTCATGTCTGAACAGACACACCTGTGGATTCTTTCACAATACAGACAGTGCCCTCAACTGCCACCTGAAAAGCACTCTCCTTTAGCCAACTGCCTTCTTAAACACCACAAGCAACAATAACAATGTACGAACATGAACTGAATAATCAGTGGGCATTTCATGATTAGTTTGGAAATCCATGAACAGTGTACAAAGAGGGTAGGCTCCATGCTTGCATCTGTACTCAAAAGCTGCAAGAAGTCTTGTTCCTCTGAGGCAACACATAGCATGGAGGAAAGATGAGTGGTGCAGGCAGACTGGCTCATCCTGACAACTGATAGGTAGCTGCTAATAAGACCACTGTACAACAAATTTCAGCACCTTACTTCCTTGGCTTTTTAAAATTAGAGGCAGGGCTGGACGAACAGATGTTCAGAAGTGAATCCACAGGATAAGGCTGCTGCTGAGTTACTATTATTATTTATTCGATTTATTAATCACCCTATCCCAGCTTCAATAGGCTCTGGGCAATGTACAAAAAAGACAAAATGCCATAAAAACAAAATACAATTTTAAAAATATTTATATACAATCAATAAGAAATAAAACCAGAATAAAAGACTAAAGGGAATGTAGAACAACTGGATGAGTGAGAAATACTGGGCGTTTTTAAAGAAGAGATGCACAACACAAGAGACACATTTTTGGAAGGGAAGCTTAATTTGGGGGCAAGCAAAATTGATTTGGGGGGAATTAACTGAAAGAAATTTCACTGGTGGATAGCACTCAGAGGAAAATGACTGTTTGGAGAGGGAATGAATTGAAGCAGAAATGATTAGGGCTTTTAAAGAAATGTTTATGGTTCAGACCCCACCTCTTGCCTTGAGATCAGTTGGGGCAAGTCACCTGTATCCCTCTAATCTTCTGTCTCCAACAGCAGCAAGCCAAATTCCTCTGTGAGCATAAAAGCAGGATGTAAGGACAATAGCATCCCTGTCCTGTTCTGAGAATCTGATGTTCAGCGTCTGAACATCTGTCCCTGAAAGCTTCTTCTATTAGCCTTGATAGCTACATGGAGCTACATGGAGAGGCTTGTATGGGCAGAGATGGTGAGGTGTAGGTAGGAGCAACTGAGGAAAAATGTGGTGGGTGGGTCTGAGCAGGGTGACTGGGACACCCAGCACTCCCCTTTCTGGTGGCATGAGCTGCCACTGCCAGGTATATTTGTACTATTAGCTGCAGAAGCCTTAGTGACTCAGTCTAACTATGAGTAAAACAGTGTCAGATAATCATACCTGATAACATGTTCCTAACCCTCAAGTTAAGCCTCAAGTCCTTTTAAGCACTGTGTATACTCTAGGAAGATGCTGATTAAAAGGTTCAAAATAACAGTTGTTAAATCTATACCACAGTGCACTTTTCACCGGTTGGTAATAAACCCGTCAAAGGGCTTTAATTCTTGACTTCTGGGTTTTGGCGACTTGCTGGCGGGTGCGCTCCATCACAGCTCTGATGTGAGCGCCCCACAAATTGCACCGATGGGGAGGGGTCCGAGTTGATCTTGGACACACTCGAGACCTTGCAGGGGGCTCGTCGCTTGGGGCGTGAGAAATGCCTCTCCCAAGGCATGAGCCGAAGGATCGAGGCTCCTTTTTGCCCCGAAAGGTCCCTGCGGCGTAAGACTAGCCATGGTACTCAGAAGCGCACACTGGGGAGAGCGTGCAAGTGATCTGGCGGAAAAATGATTCCCCCTACACTCTGAACTGAAGCGTGAAGTAAATGAGTTCATGTTTGCTTTTACAAATAACCGCCCACTCGCAAACTAACAAAGCTGCCCCGAACAAGGCGGAAAGAAGAGGGGAACTCGCATGAAACCGGAAAGATTGACTCGTAAGAGAAAAGCGAGGGGCAGGAGGGCGGCTTGAAAGTGAGTTCGATAACTTGGCTGAGTGTGGTGAGGACTAGTAAGAAGATTGCAAGCCACCGGACTTTCAGAGACTTAAAAAAAAAACCTTTCCCTTTAATGTAAACAATGACATATCAGGCAGAAAAAATGGCAGCTAAGGGGAAATTCTCTTCAGGAACTGCCAGCTCATCGACTCCAGTTACTAAACTGGAAGCAACCACAGACTTTCCTAAAATGATTGCTGCAGCACTGCGCCCTCTGCTGGACCAGATGACCAACCTTAATAATAACTTTGATATGCTACAAAAGGAACTGAAAGAAACCTCGGCAAGAACAGAGAAAACAGCTAAGAAGCTCAAAAAAGTTGATACTAACTCAAATTTGTTAGAACAAATACTGGAGGCAGTGGAAAAAGAAAAAACCTCAGAGAAACAACAATTGTTACTTCTTCAGATGGAAAAATCAGCATATGTCCTGAGATTCCAAGGTATTCCGGAACAGAAAGGAGAGAACCTGAAAGAGATCTTAAGTGAAGGAATAGCTCCCATGGCGGGCTGTACAGCGGAAACTTTGCAAAGTGACATGGATTTGGTCTACCACACCTATCCAGAATTTATTAAAAAAAACAAGCTCCCCGGTGAAGTTTTCGTGAAATTCTCTAAAAGGTCAACAAGGGACATAGTATTGAAAGCGACAAGCGGAATAACCCTAAAAATCAAAGGAGAAGAAATTAAAGTTTTGAAGGATGTTCCATTTAGAAAGAGGAGGAAACAATATAGAGATCTGATACTATTTCTACAGAAAAATACCACTCCCTACAGATGGATAATGCATGAGGGTCTTATCCTCTTCAGTGGGAAAAAAGAAAAGATTGACTCTGTGACTAAAGTGAAATTGTTTTTGGAGCAGCAAAAGAAAGCTATGAATGGATCTGAGAAAGCTGAGGACAGTAAGGTTGCAGAAGACAACAATGATAAAGGCATGGGAAGCTCTGACAGCACCTTGAGCAGTTCCTCTGAAGAATCATTTGACTTTGAAGCAGAATTAGGAGCTGCTGCTCCTAGACCTCTAAAAGTCAAATTAGGCTTTGATAAAAAGCTTAGAGGAAAGAAAGCTGCAAAGTAATCTAACCCTGAAAGTCTGATGTTTTGCTTTTTTTAAATTAACAACTTTAATACTAAGATACACCCACTATAGCTCAGTATGATTGTGATTGTTTGTTTTACTTACATAGCTAGTTCTCATCTTTTACTATTTAGATAATAGGGAAACATCAATAATTTGAAGTATAACATAACAATGATCCTTGCTACTCTAGATTTTAGGTTGTATCCCTTTCCCTTGTAGGTTGTAGTGTAAAATGCAATTAAAAATTATTAATAATTTTCACATATGCTAAATCTTCTCCTAAAGTGCCTTCATATGATCCAGCATATGGGACAGATATACAGTTAAATTTTCTAAGCAAGTGTCTTGCCTGTCATCACACAGATGTCTTAATTCTACATTGTTTCCTGAATCTATGTTGGGATGATGTTGAAGGATGTGAAATTTTAATTTGCGCTGAAGTATGAAAGAGCAGACAGATGTCTTCAGAACCCAAATTTGGATGGAAACTTAGGCAATAACAGTGGCTCTTAGCCACTCTGCCAAACTAATCTTGAAAATATTTGCAATAATATTTTTGTAGGAGCATCTGCTAATCTGACAGCTACAAATGGACTCATTTCGATTTTTCAAAACACTGAGTAGCTCAATGTTATATCTTTCTTTTCTCTGCAGCAACAAAAACTGTCACACCAAGTAACCAGCTTAAATAGTTAGGCTTTATCCAGACCGTTGGCTTTATCCTTAGCCAACTTCAAAGGCTGCTCAAAAGCAGAAAACAGATTTGCCTACAGCACTATGTAGCCCACCAAGGATTACAATTTAGATAAGGGAAAATGCCATGATGTCACCAAAGTATTGTTTCATCTCCATTTATTTAACCATTGGGAGAAAAACTGTATTCGGACCAGATAAAGGAACTGAAATTTTATATGCTGTTAAAATGCCACAACTGCACACAATTGTTCAACCAGCTCACTAGCCTTTAATGAAAACTATGGGCAATTGTTACAAAGCTGCTTCAGAAGCTATACTTTGAAATTTCATTTTTTACAATGTACACTGGGAGGCAACTTCGACATCCACTTCTGGCAGGACAACTGTCTCACAACGTTTCCCTTTCATTGGTGTTGGCAGAAAGTGCCATCAAGTCGCAACCAACTTTTGGTGACCCTACAGAGTTTTTGCAAGACAAGAGACGTTCAGAGATGGTTTCCCATGGCGTGGCTCTGCATAGCAGCCCTGGACTTTCTTGCTGGTCTCCCATCCAAATACTAGCCAGAGCCAATTGTGCTTATCTTCTGAGATCAGGCTAATCTGGGCCATCAAGGTCAGGTCCCTTTCATTTTTCTTTTTAAAAAATATATGGGATATTTAAAATGCCAATTCTGTACATATGGGGTTTTTTGCACAATGGAAACAATAATATATCCAAATTTTTCCTACCATTGCCTTTTCCCCACAATCCTAGGAGGGCAGGGTCATGTCTACAATCTTGCAAATAGCACTACAGGGACAAACCAAAGTAACATGTAAACATAAAGAGAAATTTTGGTTTGGACAGACTAAATCCCTTGGAAATCAATTAAGTTAGACTCAAGAGTTTCTATCCAAAAGCACACATAAGCAAGGCAACCTGCATGAGGCAGTTTTGTTCTAAATACATCAACTCTGAAGGCAGAAAACAACTTTTAAAAACCAAATGACATCTTTGGATGAGGGCTGCAGAAGACAGGAACAATGAAGGCTTTGGCTGCAGTTCACTTAACTTGAGAGCAATCCCAAAAGCACTGATGAGAATGCTTTGAAGCAGACCTGGTACATGTAGCACATTTGGTGAAAGATTTGCAAGCATTACCTTGTTCTGCATCTTTTCCCTTATCAGAAACACAATAATCACTCTTCCGTCTAGTTGCTACTGCTGGGCAATCCTTCATGAACTGCAGTAACTTTTTCTCATAAATGGCCCTTGTAGAAGCTAAAAGCAAACAGATCATGGTGTAAAGGCTTGCAATGGTTAGAACAGCTTTTCTCAAACTGGGGTCCAGGGACTGAATCAGTTCTCCAAGGGACTAAGAGTCCTTTGTAAGAACAGAAAACAATCTCCCCATCCAGAGCACACAAAACAAAGCGTTCACCCAGCTATCTAAGAATAAGGGCAGAGAATCTCTTACCTCAGAGGAAGGGGATAGAATTGCCTTCTCCCTATTTTGATGGACAGGAGTCCATACAGCTGCCACCATCTAGCTTCCAGATCACCTCAAAAAATTAGCCAGAAAATGCACTGATTGGCTGCCAGCAGGCCTGTAGCCAAGGGGGGGGGGCGCTGAAGAGAGTGATGCTCCCTCACAAATGTGCCCTGCTCCTCACTAATCAGCCATGCCTTCTCTCCCCCACACCCCCTGCTTCCCAGCAAGGCCTGACCCAAGCTGGAGCCTTATGAGTGTGGAGAAGCAGCAAGGGAGGTGGGCGCCAGCAGCCATGTGCTGGCGCAGCCACCACAGATGGAGGGACAAAGGCTGGCCTGCCCTAGGTTGCCTGCACAAGTGGAAGGTGCTTGATGAAATGCCCACGGAGGAGAAGTGTGTCTCAGCCTGTGCTCCACTTCCTGCTGGCTGGCCGGCTGCAGCCCTGAGGAGCACAGGTGGTGTGTGCCCTTCCCTTCGCTGCCAGAGGCAGCGGAGGCCTCCCCAGTTGGGTCTCTGGCCCATGGCCCCGTGGAGGCAGTTGGGTTCCCCTTGGATGATGGGCAGCCCTCCTTGCCCTCCCTGCCTTGGGTGCAGGCATCCCCCCCCAGGGTGGAGCTGGGCTGTGCAGTGCACCACCAGAGGAGAAGGACCAGGCAAGAGTCAGAGGAGCATGTGCCAGGGTGCCTCAGGGCCTTGCCTGGCTTGGACTGGGCCAAGGGTGCGCTGCAACACCTGTGCCCTCCACAGAAGCCATCAAACAGGAGACAGCCCGGGCCATGCCCCTACCCCAAGAGCAGCCCTGGGTCCTCTGAACGTGCTTGGACTACTGCTGTGGCAGGGCCTGGGTGAATGGCCCCAGGAACAGAGTAATCACTTTGGTTGGGGCCTTCAAGGATGCAGGATCCGGGGATCCGGTTCCGGGCTCAGTGATGGCGGATGTGTGGTGAGCTTGCTCTCTACACTAGCCAGTCGTTTATTTTCCTAAAGGCTTTTTTCAACGTCCAGTACTCTCCTGGAGAGACAGTTCTGGCAAGGGACTTTTGCTGGCAGGAGGAGAGGGGGTGGCGACCCCCCCCCCAGCTGCGCCATAGCCGTGTCCCAAGGCACAAAGTTTTCAGAGCCCAGACGAGACACAAGTCACGCCGAGTGCAAGAGGGGTCCAGTCAAACCAAGCGGAGTCCAAGAAAGAAAGAAGTCTCAACAGGAGGAGGCTTAACAAAGTTAAGTATATTATA
The DNA here is from genome assembly GCF_001447785.1 of Gekko japonicus. Classification (NCBI taxonomy): domain Eukaryota; kingdom Metazoa; phylum Chordata; class Lepidosauria; order Squamata; family Gekkonidae; genus Gekko; species Gekko japonicus. Next base: position 511,621 of record NW_015171510.1, on the reverse strand, counting down.
AAACTAATTATTTCTTACCGTAATTGATTTCTCGAGGGGTTTGTGCAGAGGAAATTTGAGTGAGAGTGAAGTGTGTAAGGTGGAAACACCCAAAGAAAAGGAGAGGAAAGGAAAGAGGGTTGGGGCTTCTCCAAAGCGGCTGCAGAAATGAAAGACAAGAAAAGTTTCGAGAAGAGTGTTTGAATACAGAAAGGGCCACCAGGAAGGGTTGCAGCAGTTAGTTAAGTCTGCACTAAGATTTCTCTTCTTTTTTCTCGGTGTGTGTTTGTTCGATAAGCTTGGAGGAACGCCCTGCGGATGCCATTATCGGAGGTTGCTAGAGGCATGGTGACGTGGAGGAACGGTTGGGAGAGCGACATAGTAACCGGGCGGTGAAGGAACCAGGAAGGAACCAGGAAGTATAGAGAAGAAGGGCGGAAGGAAGACAAACGAGAGGATCGCAAAAGAGTCAAACTAACAGAGACTGGAAGATTGGAAGATCGGAGAAAGAGAGAAAGAGAAATACTTTAGAACAAGGAGGAAGCAGAAAAACTGAGCCATACTGTAGGAGGAAGAAGAAAAACGGTTAGGTGGACTTGGTATTAACGTATGCACTTCATTCTTTTTATAATTTGTTAATGTGATTATTGAGGTTTGGTTACTTAGGAAAGATAAAAGGGAGGAGCCAAAACTAAGCAAGGTAAAAATATCAAAGAGTGAGAATATTAATAAATAAATATTTTGTGGAATAGAAAGGGGGGGAATAAAAGAAAAATAAATAATAATAACAAAAAAGGGGGGAAATTTAAAGTAGAAAGGATAGATGTATGTATAGAAGGACAAGTTGAGAATTATATTACTTAAATTCAATTAAGTTGGGGAGACTATTGGATTAATGGCTTCTGGAACTAGGAAACCATCGCTGACATCACCAGGACAAGTGGGAGGTATGAGCCAATTGAAGGCAGGCACTATGAATCCCTCTCATGAAGGATTTAAAATATTAATTCAGGAAAGCGTAGCACAGACGGTGAAAGCAACAGTGAAAGAAATTTTGCCTTCACTTATTAAAAAGGAAATAGAGCCAGTACAAAATATAACTGAAGAAATTAAAATATAACTGAAGAAATTAAAAAACAATTGAAAGAGAAGAAACAAGAAATATCACAAATTATAGCCAGCAGTGAGAAAATGAAAGAGAAAGTAAATGACTTAGATTTCGAAATACAAGAACTAAAAAGCAAAAATGAACAAATAGAAGAATCATTGATCAATTTAGAGACGGACAAGGCAGCTTTGATAATCAGGTGTCAAAATATACAAAATATACTAGAAAGTGTGGAGAAAAATTTGAAGGAGGTGGTAGCTCAGAATCTAGGGGAACAACTGCAAACAGGCTCTAAAGAAGAAGTTATGGCAGAAATGGAATCAGGATATAGACGAAACTCTGCATATGCAAAGAGACACAATTTACCTCGCGAAGTACATATAAAGTTCTACAAAAGAAAAAAGAAGGAAAAAATCCTTAAAGCGTCAAACGAAACTAAAGTGATGATTCAAGGAGCTGAAATTAGACTACTAAAAGAGATCCCTTGGAGAGTAAGGGAAAAAAGACAGAGTGATCAAATATTAACAAATTTATTTTTAAAAAGCGGAGTTATGTATAAAATGGTTGATTCCTGAAGGAATATTATTTCACTTTGAAGGTAAAAGGCATAAAATTGACTCGATATTTAAGGTCAAGAACTTCCTTGAGAAGTACGGAGAAGATCTAGGATGGCAGAAAGAAGATGGTGGAGAAAGGGATGATGAAGAAGAGGAAGAACCAGAAGAAGGAGCTAAAGGACAAGAAAAGAAAAAGGCTGGAAAAAAATGCTGGAAAGAAAGGAAAAGGAGGACGAGGGGTTACAGCATCTCAAGTATTAACAAGATTTCAGTATAGAGCTGGGAAAAAGACACCAGAAATAACTATGAGTAAAGGAATGAAAATTCTCTCAATTAATGTGAATGGATTAAACAGACCCCAGAAAAGAAGAATATTCCATCAAATAACCAAACTGAAAGCAGATATAGTCTGTCTACAAGAGACTCATATAAAGAAAAAGGATGTGAAACATTTATCTAATAGAAAATTAGGAAACGCATTTATCACTGCAGATACGAAGAAGAAAGGTGTAGTGACCTATGTTAAAGATTATATTCATGCTGACCTATTATATAAAGCAGAAGATGGAAGGATTGTAGCTATGACTATAAATAGAAATGGGATGGAAACATTATTGATTAATATATACGCACCGAATCAAAATCAAGAGAAATGTTATAAAGAACTACAGAAAGTATTAAAACTGAAAGAGTTTGAAAGTATTTGCATAATAGGGGTGTTAGATCCATAACTAGATAGGAAAAACCAGAAAAAAATGAATAAACCAGGAACAATGTTGCCTAAACTCTTTATGCAGTTAGCGGACGAATATAACTTATTGGATGTTTGGAGAACTAGAAATATAAAGAAGAAAGATTATACATTTTACTCAACACGGCATAAATCATGGTCAAGGATTGATATGGATGGGGCAACAGTAGGAATATTCAAAGAATTTTCCTTCCAAAGAATTTCCAAGCACCTTTGCAGACCATAATCCAATAATGGTATCTTTTGAAGAAAGAAAGAAAGAAAAGAAACAGATGGAAGTTAAACACCAGATTACTGAAAGATCAAGCTTTTGTTAAAAAAAACCAAGGAAGAGACTTTTTAAAGAGGAACCATACAACCTGATATGCCAAATGAAATAGTCTGGGAAACATTTAAGGCATTTATGAGAGGCTGGTGTATTAACCAAGAAGCTTGGAGAAATAAGCAAAGATGGAAGAATTATGAAAGACTTAGTAACCAGATAAAACTGGAAGAAGAAAAAATGAAAACCAGGGATGCATCAGCGAAAATAAAAGCTAAGCTAAATATACTGCAACATGAAATGAACCTGATTTTAATACAGGAAATCGCAAAGAAAATAGAATATGCCAAGCAGTATTATTTTGAGAACGTGAATAAACCATCAAGATGACTGTCATACAAACTAAGGAAGGAGAGAGATAAACAATTAATAGTTAAGTTGAAAAATAGAAAAAATGAGGAAAAATACGGACTTCAAGAACTAAAGAAGATAGTGGAAGATTTATATAAAGCTTTATATCATCAAGAAATACAAAGTCCACATCAAACAGAAAAATATTTAGAACATCACAACAAAGATAGATTTAATGAAGACCAAAAACATTTACTGAATCAACCAATATCTATGTGTGAAGTGATGGAAGCAATAAAGAAGCAGAAGAAAAAGAAAGTACCTGGACCTGACGGATTACTGGCAGAGATATATCAAATGTTTGAAGATCAGATCTGCCTCCCATTTAAAGAGCTGCTACAACAGATAGGGATGATGGGGAAAATACCTGAGACACGGAATTATTAATTAAAAAACCGGATACAGAAGGAGAGATTAAAAATTATACGCCAATCTCCTTATTAAATGTAGATTATAAAATATATGTGAACATTTTGGCAGCCAGATTTTAAAAAGTGTTAACACAAAAGATACATCCAGATCAAACGGGGTTCTTACCTAAGAGACAAATGAAAGCGAATTTACGTACAGTGATCAATGTCCTGGAATATTATGAACAACACCCCGAAAAACAACTGGTGTTAATGTGTTTAGATGCTGAGAAGGCATTTGATAATCTATCATGGGAATTCTTGATACAAAAGCTTCGATTATGGGACCCTGGAGAGAGGTTTTTGGACATGATTAAGGCAATTTACAGAAAACAATATGCTCAGATTATAGTAAATGGGGAAATTACTCAGGTTATAGAAATACATAAAGGTGTAAGACAAGGGTGTCCACTGTCCCCACTTCTATTTATATTTGCGTCAGAAACGCTAAATGATTCAGTGAGAGATAATAGATTAATCCAAGGTTTGAAAGTGCAAGGTGAAGAATACAAATTGCAGGCATTCGTGGATGATCTACTGTTAATTGTAGAAAACCCCTTAGGGTCCATCTCAAATTTGTTGGAGGTGATTGGAGAATATGGGCAAGTGGCTGGCCTCAAGGTCAATATTAGGAAAACCAAATTATTGCTTAAGAATTGTTTTCCAGAAACAACACAAAATTACAGGCTATAACTAACATGGAAATTGTGAAAAAAGTTAAATATCTGGGTATAATTTTATCGAACAAATGTAGTACATTAATGAATGATAATTATAACAAGTTGTTGGAAGAAGTTAGAAAATACTTGGTTAAATTGAAAGATTTACATATCTCAATGATGGGAAGGATGGCAACTTTAAAAATGAACATACTGCCAAGGCTCCTGTTTCTAGTACAAAATATGCCGATAATCCAAAAAGTACAATATTTTGAGGAATTAGATAAAATAACTAGACAATTTATTTGGGTACCGAAAAGGTTAGTCATCATTTATCTGATGCTTACGTAATATTGGTCCCGGGCTGATCCCGTACTCAGAAAGCTGTTCCCGTAATTCAGTGTCATTCAGTGCTCTAATGTCAGTTTCATCTTTGGAGTCTTGCTTTGGGGAGCCTTCATTCTGGTTTTCTATAAGCACATCTACAGTAACTTTCTCCATTTCGTCTAACAGTACAGCCTATGATAGAAGACACAACACTGGTTAGGAATGTTTCTCTATTTCAATGCATTATGTTCCACTAATAGCACTTGTATTTGAGAAATAAACATAAATTAGCTTCACTGCTGTATCTGGATTCCCAGAGTTTGAACAATTTCTAAATGAACTTTTTAAATTACAGTATGAGGTCAAATGACAACATTGGGGGGGGGGGGAATGATACAACGAATCTTCCCCAATTATCTATGTTTCTATGTTGATTGTCTATTTTATATGTATGAAATAAAAAACCTTTAAAAAAGAAAAGAAAATATTACTAGCAACAAAGCTAGCAGAGGAGATGGTATCCCAGCTGAGCTACTCAAAGTCCTAAAAGATGATGATGTTAAAGTGCTGCGCTCAGTATGCCAACGAATCTGGAAAACGCAACAGTGGCCACAGGATTGGAAAAGGTCAGTTTATATTCCAATCCCAAAGAAGTGCAATGCCAAGGAATGTTCAAACTATCGCACAATTGCACTCATATCACACGCTAGCAAGGTCATGCTCAAGATCCTACAAGCCAGACTTCAACAGTACGTGGGTAGAGAACTGCCAGAAGTACAAGCCAGGTTTCGAAGAGGTAGAAGAACGAGAGATCAAATTGCCAACATTCGCTGGATTATGGAGAAAGCAAGAGAGTACCAGAAAAACATCTACTTCTGCTTCATTGACTATGATAAAGCCTTTGATTGTGTGGACCACAACCAACTATGGCAAGTCCTTAAAGAGATGGGAGTACCAGACCACCTCACATGTCTCCTGAGAAACCTGTATAAGGGCCAAGAAGTGACAGTTAGAACGGGACATGGAACAACTGATTGGTTTAGCATAGGAAAAGGAGTACAACAAGGATGTCTATTGTCACCCTGCTTATTTAATTCATATGCAGAGTACATCATGTGAAATACTGGCCTGGATGAATCACAAGCCGGAATTAAGATTGCTGGGGAAAACATCAACAACCTCAGATATGCAGACAATACCACTCTAATGGCAGAAAGTGAAGAGGACCTAAAGACCTAAAAAGCCTCTTGCTCACGATGAAAGAGGAGAGCACAAACGTTGGCTTGAAACTCAACATCAAAAAAACTAAGATCATGGCATCCTGCCCCATCAGTCCTGGAAGCAGTGATAGAATTCACGTTCCTGGGATCCAAGATCACTGCAGACGGTGACTGCAGCCATGAAATTAAAAGATGTCTGCTCCTTGGGAGGAAAGCGATGGCAAACCTAGACAGCATAATAAAAAGTGGAGACATCACCCTGCCAATCAAAGTCTGTATAGTCAAAGCAATGGTATTCCCAGTGGTAAATGTAGGGTTGCCAGCCTCCAGGTGGAGCCTGGGGATCCCCCGCTTTTACAACTGATCTCCAGCTGACAGAGATCAGCTCCCCTGGAGAAAATGCCTGCTTTGAAGGGTGGACTCCGTGGCATTGTACCATGCTGAGGCCCCTCCCCTCCCCAAACCCCGCCCTCTCCTGGATCCACCCCCAAAGGCTCCAGGTATTTTCCAGCCCAGACCTGGCAACCTTAAATGTACAGCTGTGAGAGTTGAAGGCTGAGTGCTGAAGAATAGGTGCTTTCAAATTATGGTGCTGGAGAAGACTCTTTAGAGTCCCTTGGACTGCAAGGAGATCAAATCAGTCAATCTTAAAGGAAATCAACCCTGACTGTTCCCTGGAGGGCCAGATACTGAAGCTGAAGGTCAAATACTTTGGCCACCAAATGAGAAGAGAGCACTCACTAGAGAAGACCCTGATGCTGGGAAAGACTGAAGATAACAGAAGAAGGGGATGGCAAAGGATTAGATAGTTAGACAGTGTTACTGATGCAACGAAAATGAAATTGAGCAAACTCCAAAAGATGGCGGAAGACAGGAGGGCCTGACATGATGTGGTCCATGGGGTCGCGAAAGTCACACTCGACTGTGCGACTGAACAACAACTTCACTACCTGAAGGAGTCTCGGAGCCACTTACAAATACCTTCCCTTCCTCTCCCCACAACAGACATCCTGTGAGGTAGGTGGGGCTGAGAGAAAACTGAGAGAACTGTGACTGACCCAAGGTCACCCAGTCAGCTTCACGTGGAGGAATGGGGAATCAAACTCGGTTCTCCAGATTAAAGTCTGCTGTTCTTTAACCACTACATCACAGCTGGCTCTGGATGTCCGGTCTATGGATACCCCCTCCAACAGAGATGTAAAATTTCCAGAAAGTCATTGAGGGAAGATATCCCACCTTTATTTTTTTTGGGGGGGGGGAATTTGGGGGGGACTGAAATATACACAATACTTACTTCACAATAAAATCTAAACTTACTGATTGAAAAACATAAAACGCATCATTCATGATTTGGCATAAAACTTTTGCTATTTGGCATATTTATGGAATTTAGAAATATAAATATCTTAATTTTCTATAAGAAAAATGCAGGCATACCCAATACATAAGAAAATGTTGCAAACTACTTCCTATGTCACCATAGAACATTATACCTTTATTTTTTTTCCACCTGAGAGGTAAGAAAAGTTGAAGGTAGACAACAAATTTTGTTATGAACAAAGGAAAATATATTACTTGGACAAAAATTTTCATAGAGTCCCAATAGGCTGTACTGCCAGTTTATCTGGATATTAACTTTATTAAAACACTGAAGTCTTTAATAATGCACTATCATTAAAATATTATAGTTTACCATTTGTTACATTTAAAGAAAAAAAATCCTGAAAATTCCCAAAAACCCCTTTCTCAAGTTGCCACCTGTCTAGCCTTAGATGGCAGGGCCACCCAAAGTAGGGCCTCTGCAGATCATGGAAGTGGTTGGATAGATTCATCTGGAGAGCAGGCTGTCCTCAAGGTATGGTGGCGTGGCACTAATCTGGATAGGCCTTTAAAAGTTAGTATCAGCTCTTTGAATTAGCCAGAAGCAAACTGGGAGACAGGATAGGTGGAATAAGACTGGAGTGATATGGTACCTAGGGCACTCTATAGTCAATATTCTGGCCCCAGCATTCTGTACCAACTGTAGCTTCTGAACAGTCTTCAAGGGCAGCCCTCTGCACAGTGCATTGCAGTAATCTAATCTGTTACTAGAGCATGCACTACATTTGCAAGGTTTTCTGTGCCCAAAAGGGCTGCAACTTGTTTATTCAATAGGAAGCATAGGTCCAGCAGCACACCCCTGGCTACAAACCTGCTCCATTAGTAGTGAAACCCCATCCAAAACAGGAGACATCCAAACTCCTGGGTCAAACCTTCCCACTAGCAGCACACCCACTTTGTCAAAGTTAAGTATGAAAACACAAAAATGTTGAGCCTTTGAAAAAGTAGGAGTGGACAATTATATAGGCTAGTGTATGGGCTCCCATATAGTTGGTGCCTGTGGGCACACACCATGGTGCCCACTAACGAATCCCAAGTGTCTGTAGAAAGGAGGGCAAAGTGGAGTTTTTGCCCAGCAAGTCGTCCAACTGGCCACTGGATATTTGATTGGCTGTGCAGATTTGTAGAAACCTTGCTTTGGCAGGAGTTTCCACCACAGTACAAGGGGAGCCAGAGTAGTGTAGTGCTTAAAATGAGCAGATTCTAATCTGGTGAACTGGATTTAATTCCCCACTCACATGAAGCCTCCTGGGTGACCCTGAGCTAGGCTTCCCAAGTGCCCCCGGGGGGCGGGGAAAACCCCGCCCCGGAGGCCCGTTCCCGGCAGTGCTGGATTGGGCCCCGGGGGGAACTCCTCCCCGACGTGCGCATCACCTGGAAGTGACGTGACCATGCCGGGCACGCTGGGGGCGGGGCCATGGCCATCCTGTTAATGATAGTGATGGTTTTCCCTCGGATGGTCGTGGCCCCACCCACAGCATGTCTGGCGTCGTCACGTCACTTCTGGGTGATGTGCATGCAGCGCGCGCTTCGCGTGCGCGCCAGACGCCGGCCGGGAGCCCTCTGCTCCCAGCGAAGATCGACTTGGCAACCCTACCCTGAGCCAGTCATAGTTCTCTCAGAACTCTCTCATCCCTGCTTACCTCATAAAATGTGTGTTTTGGGAAGGGAATGCAGTTGTAAGCAGGATATAAAAACTTTCTCTTTGTCTTCTTCATCTTCAGTGGGTCACTGAAGGTAAGATGTGGGAGCCATTTTGTGGCACGCTCCAACTCCTTCAGCAGCCATTTTGTGGCTGAGCTCACCATGCTGTATCTGAATTCCAAAGATGCTCAGTCTTAAAAAGGCGGGGGGGGGGGGGGGGGAGAGAAGTCTGAGAGCTGGCGGAAGTCAGAAAAGTGACTTGTATTTCTGTTAAACACTCTCCCCCCCCCCCCAACATTGCGAGGATCCTTAGATGTGGGCAAAACCCAAACTGTCTCTCAGCCTCCATGTAGTAGAATTTCCTCACTGAATAAATTTAGCGACGTTTTTATTGAGAAGTATGTTTTTGGTTCAGAATAAAGTTAGGCACAGCTGGTCTGTGCAGTCGTTGATCACCTTCCTGGGCGACTAGTTTTCAAACATTACAGGCCCTGCACGCGCCTCCCTCCATTTTTGTTAGGAGATGCTTACCTCAACCTTCATGCCACTGAACAGCCATAGACAGCAGGGAATTTCTCTCACTATTGGTTTCTACTTTCCCTTTCTTTCGGGATTTTCCATGTGACCAATTCTTTTTAATTAGACTAGAAATGGGACGTTGTTCCCAAATTTAACAGGAACTTAATATCCGACCGTACGTGCTGCGTATCTTGCTGGAGTTTCCTCCCAAGTATTTCAACGGAAACCCTGCCCATATCTGATAGAACAAGTAAATCATGTATACTTGTCATTTCACGTACGGTGTAAAATAAATCCCCCAGTTTATTAGGGGATTTGCTGACCCCGACGTGATTCGAACACGCAGCCTTCTGATCTGGAGTCAGACGCGCTACCGTTGCGCCACGAGGTCCTGAAAGCAACCCGGAAAGCAAAGCCTGAAGAGGCAGCAAATCCCGTCTCTTTCTTTTCTTTTTTTTTAAAGTACACATGCGCACTGCGCCGTTTTGTTTTTGGCATACATATTACACTCACCGAAGCAGGATACCTTGCTTCCTCTGCATTCCTACCATTGGCTTACTTTAGGCCAAAGGAAAAAAAAAATTGCTCAGCCTTGGCACTTTTCACCTCTCTCCACAGAGAAAGTGGGAATCCAACTCCCGTTTCCCTGAGAAACTACTGAAATAAGAGACATTGAGACGTCGCACGCGCTCCCGGGCTCGTTTGAAACCGCCGTCTTAATTGGCAGCCGCTGAGTGTCAAAACCGCCAACCAGCACGCAGGCTACACCCTTTATGGGAGGATCCTACGCGCAGGCCTCGAGTTGTGAGGTAAGGAGAGTTATGATGATGGGTGCTACCATTCGGCTCTTCCTAAGGGGGGGGGGGCCTCTTCTACCTGGCGGGTCCATAGGAGGAGGTGCGTAGAGGTAGTGTTCTTATATTCACTGCGGAGGCTGCTTTTCCTGGGCATGGAGATTTAAATGACGGCTTAAAGTGGCAAAAGTGAGTACGCTGGGGACTGAAGTGCGTCTCTCCGTGATGAATTCACCACTCGCATCAATGAACCTGTATGCCTCATTCACGCTGTCCAATTCCCCTGTACGAGATCAATAACAATGCGCCCCGCTTTAGTAGATCTGGAGTAATTTATCGCCACAGTGCAATCAAACGATGTGAAGAATTTCCCCAAGGGGAAGCTGTGTTAATCTGTTGTGGCCCCTGGATTGAACCGGGGCTTCTGGTTTTTATTACACTGTAACTGTACTAAGACGTCCGATTTTAACAAAACCTCCCCATTTATTACATGCGTTAGCCAGTTTAGCATTAGCTAATGATTGGTCTCTCTATTTTTCATGTTCCTCTATATGCGTTTCGAGGCTTTTGACACCCCCCCCCCCTTTTCACACCTCTCATATAACGCGAGGCCCTGTCCGGGGCAGGCTGGTCCGATGTCCTCAGATCTCGGAAGCTAAGCAGGATCGGCCCTAAGAACATACGAGAACATAAGAGAAGCCAATGTTGGATCAGGCCAGAGGCCCATCCAATCCAACACTCTGTCACACAGTGGCCAAAAATACCAGGTGCCATCAGGAGGTCTAGCAGTGGGGCCAGGACACTAGAAGCCCTCCCACTGTTGCCCCCCCCCAGCACCAAGAATACAGTGCATCACTTGCCCCAGACCGAGGGTTCCTGATGGACTCTCGGTCTGGGGCAAGTATAGCCACTGATGGACTTCTGCTCCATATGCTTATCTAATTCCCTCTTGAAGCTGTCCATGCTTGTAGCCGCCACCACCACCTCCTGTGGCAGTAAATTCCATGTGTGAATCACTCGTTGGGTGAAGCAGTACTTCCTTTTATTTGTTCTAACCTGACTGCTCAGCAATTTCATTGAGTGCCCACGAGTTCTTGTATTGTACTTGGAAGAGAGTAGTACTTGGAAGAGAGACCACCCCAGAAATACCGTGGTCATGACACGGAGGCAGGCAATGGCAGACCACCTCTGAAGGTTGCTTGCTTTGCAAACCCTGTGGGGTCATCACTATAAATCAGCTGTGACTTGAGGGCAACAGCAAACAAAGCACTGCATAGAGAGGATCCACTCTTTGCATCCAAAACTGTAGTCCATTAACACTTATGCTGAAATAAAATTTTATTAGGCTTTAAGGTGCCTGTTTTTGAAGAATCTTCATTTGCCAAATTACTGGTGGTAGTTACAGTGGACTGGTAAAAGGAGATCTTACAATCCTACCTTGTTTTTGTTTATTTTAAGAGGGCATACTTTCAGGTATTCAGGGTTGTTGTAAGATGGCACATCTGCTTGAGGAGCAGTCATATGGTGTTCAAGTTTGAAGCACAGGAGCTCTTTATGATGCCCTGTAGCTAGGCCCCCATTGGACCTGTACAACAAAAAATGAATGCTATGCCTTTTCCTTGGAATGAGTAGTAAGGTCAGGATTAGGGTATGTCCCTAGTGAACCCCCAGCCATATGCCTGTGGGAAGCTCATCAACTTCTGGTGTGAAAACCAAACACTATTCAAATTTAGGTGGATAGCCATGTTGGTCTGAAGCAATTGGACAAAGTTTGTGTCCAGTGGCACCATTAAGATGAACAAAGTTTTATTCTGAGTATCAGCTTTTGTGTGTATGCACACTTTATCAAATGTATTGAAAAAATATCTGATGAAGTGTGCATGCACACATACCCATAATTAAACGTTGTTGGTCTTATAGGTGTCACTGGACGCAAACTTTGCACTATTCAGATTTGTCTGCTTTAGGAAGCTGAGACAGACTATGTGGTACTTTTACCATAGTGGCTAAGAGATTGACTGGAAAGCCTGTAGCCTGAATCAGTTGTTAGCTCGCTAGATGGTCCTAGCCAAGCTGCTTTTGTGATATAGGGATAATAATGCTGGCCTTTAAAGGACTGTAGCAAGATAATGCAAGTGAAGAGCCATGTGGGGTCAAGTTGAAGGGGCTGTCTAGTGCAGTGTCTTGTTTCACGCAGTTGCCAGTCAGATGCCTCTAAGAATCCCACAGAGCACAAGGGCAACAGCCCTCTTTGGTTGCCCCTGCCCAATAACTGCCATTGAGAGGTAACCAGCCTCTGAACACGAAGATTTTATTTACCAGTATGGCTGATAGTTAACAAGTGGGGATCTGAGAGGACTTGCAGGGGAGGAGAAATCTTCCAGCCCCTTGCCGGACCCTCTCCCTGTGTTGTGTCTGCTTCCCTTCCCCCTTGTCTACTCACTCTTTTCCCAAAGATTTAACTTAACTCTCCTTCTCCCCCTCTGTTCTACTCCAGAGTAACAGGCATATCCTTTAATGTGTCTTTTTAAAAGCCAGGTAAGATATAAATGCTGTTACTGAAAATATTTATACAGTGCTTTTGAAAGGGTTGAAGTCACCCCTTACCCAAAAGCTAACCTGGCATTTCCAGCTCCACTAGATCCAAATTTCAAAAAGAGCATTTTATTTTTGTAATTTTAATTTAAAAAACTACAACAAACCTCCAGCTTTTCCTCCATGAAAGGCAAGAAAGAGAAAGATGGGGGTGGGGGCATTTTCCAGAGAAAGGAAGAAGGAGAAGTAAATCCCAATGGCCTCTTTGGATCTGCGATGTTCAAGGAACAGTTGTAGGATCAGGCCCGTAGCTACCGTGGCCCCCCCCCACGGTTTTTACGGGCCCCTCTCCAATCCTCGGCTCCCCCTTCCCACCGTCACTGCCCTCAGCCCAACAGCTGGTGAGTCCAGGCCCCCTGCTGTCGCTCCTGGGAGCCAGTCTGAGCGCAATCGCTGTACTGCCCGGCTAGACGTGACTGGAAGTTCCATGTTCAGAGTTCCCAGAGAGTTTTAAAGCTTTGCTCTGAGGAGGCTCCACTCGGGTAAGAGTTCAGTGGGAGTATTGGTATCTATCTAGAGGAGATGGACACTGCCAGCCTACGTGGTCCTCTGCTGAGGCAAAACATGGCCAATCCAGACTTTCGCCAGGAGTTCTGTGTTTGGAACTCTCTGAGATTTTTCAAAAATGCGCCTCGCGAAGCGGGAGGCACCAGTGGCCATGTCCACCCTGAGAGGGAGGGAGGCAGGGAAGCTTGGCAGGGCGCTCGCTGGTGGCCAGTCGCCGAGGAAGGCAGAGAGAGAGTGAGAGCGAGCGCCCCGACACGCCTGCAAGACCCGAGGACTCATCCGCAGTGTGAGGGCTGTCCCTGCTGTTGGCGGTGGCGCTCTCCTCCCCCCTGGGTTGCAGCCGAGGCTGGCTTAGGAATTCCACCAATTAAATCAAAGTTAAATTTAATTAATTTTTATTTAATTGGCTGGTGCCCCCCCCCCAGGCCCCTTCCCCCAAAACTCCTTAGCTATGGGGCTGTGTAGGATTCTTTCAAGTGTTTGGTTTAATTTTGTTTTGTGGAAAGTAATGACACTGTGTCAGTTTCACTTTTTCGTATGCTGTGGGTTTCATAGGGAAGGCAAACTCTACACAAGGTCTCACTGTTTTAATTTTTTTAAATCCTGGGTTATAACTGCCACTAAAAACAGACCTGCTGAAAGGCCTGGGAAGAAGTTAATCCTGAGAGGGTGAGAGCACACCTAGCTTGTAAGCAATTCTCTCTTTCTACCCAGAGATCCGGTTAATAATGTCATTACTCCAGATCTGAAAAAATACATCTCTGTGTCCCTATGCCACTACACCCCTACTAGGGAATCAGCCACACTGAACTCAGTGGGACATTTACTTCCATGTAAATGTATAGGATCAAAAGGTGTTAGCTGATTTTGAGTATGTTAAGGGAGAAATCACTCTCGCCCTTTTCTTCCCTCAGTTAGAGAATCTGGAAATGATGGGGCTGCTTCTCTTTCCTGCTTCACTTATTTCCAGAAAAATGGAAATTGTGAAGTTTTGCTCCCAGTCTGTCTTCTGGTTTATCTGCAGCATGGATCAGAGTGTGCTTGGAAGGACTGCACTAGTGGAAATAATGAGGCGTTCTAAGTAGAACTCTGTCAGCTGCTATGTGCTGTGGTGGAAAGCCCTGCAGATGGCACTGTCTAATGCTTTCTCTGATCTAGTTCCATCCACAACTCTTGTAGCTCCAGGCAAGTGCAGAATGATGTGAAAACAGATAATCAAGTCATTCACATATTTACATCAAAAATGTCAAAATAGTTATTTTTAAACTGTGGGCTGCCTGCTGCTGCAGTAAAATTGAAACCCTCAGAAGCTATGACCAAAAAGAGGTACTGGCATTCAGGCAGGGACAGATTGATGGAAGCAGCCCCTGTATGTAAAAGTAAGAAGCCAGATTAAAAACTACAGACACAAATCTTTCATGGCTTTATATTGAATATACCACTTAAATCATGGATTCCACATACCAAGTTTCAGGTTCAAGTAGGTCTGATCAGCCCTTCAGAGCCAATAACCTTTTTGTTTCCTGTTTTAAACTTGTTTTGTAAAGTTGGGTTTCGTAGCTTTCTGGTAGGTTCTGGAACTATTGCCTTTCCTTTGCAATGGGACTGCAGCCACAGCAGGCCTGCCACCTCCTCAAGAGTATTACAGGCCCAAGAGAATATTTCAAAGACATTCCGACCACAAAATTTATGCTAAAACACGGTTCAAAAAGGGGGGGGGGGGGGGGAATCAAACAAGTCCTAACAGTCTTGGATCCCCAGAAATCACTACAGTACGTAATAGAGCATATCGAAAAATTTGGGTCATTTTCAGGATACAAAATTAACCGGAAAAAGACAAACATGATAATGAAGTTTTTAATGCAACAAGAAGATATAAACAGTACAGAATGCACAGTGACCAGTGACCCCATCAAATATTTGGGAATAAATATGACTGGGCAAAATTGTAATATTTTAAAAAACAAGTATGAGAAGATTTGGAAAATGATACAAGCAGACTTATTTAGATTGAAAATTTTAAAAAAATCATGGCTGGGAAGAATCTCTGCAGTTAAAATGAATGTGCTGCCAAAGGGCTGGTGCCAGGTTTTTCCCCACACTAGGCGAGGCTACCTTCTGGCGTCCCCATGCGCCCACTAATTTTCAAATATAAATGCATTTTAGGAAGAATGAAAAACACAAAATTTGAAATTGCTAATTTCCTTTTTTTTTTAAATCGTGAGAACAAGTAATACAGTCTCTGATGTTCCCCACCTAACTGGTGTGTGCTTCTAAACCCTGTCCTTCTAAGCCAGTTTGGTGCAGTGGTTAAGAGTGGTGGACTCTAATCTGAGAACCAGGTTTGATTCCCCACTCCTCCATATGCATCCAGTTGGGTGGCCTTGGGCCAGTCACAGCTCTGTCAGAGCAGTTCCCTCAGAGGCCTCTCAGTTCCACAGGGTATCTGTTGTGGGGAGAGGAAGGGAAGGAGATTGTAAGCAGCTCTGAGACTCCAAGGGAAGGGCAGGGTATAAATCCAAACCTCCTCATTATTAGTCTTTGTCAGGCCACTGTGGCAGACTTTGTTGTTGTTGTTGTTCAGTCGCACAGTTGAGTCCGACTCTTTGCGACCCCATGGACCAGATCACGCCAGGCCTTCCGGTCTTCCGCCGTCCTCTGAGGTTTGCGCAACTTCATGTTCGTTGCATCTACGATACTGTCTAACCATCTCATCCTTTGCCGTCCCCGTCTTCTTTGACCTTCAATCTTTCCCAGCATCAGGGTCTTCTCCAGTGAGTGCTCCCTTCTCATTTGGTGGCCAAAGTATTTGAGCTTCAGTTTCATTATCTGGCCTTCCAGGGAACAGTCAGGGTTGATTTCTTTGAGGATTGACTGATTTGTTCTTCTTGCAGTCCAAGGGACTCTCAAGAGTCTCCTCCAGCACCATAGTTCAAAAGAATCTATTCTTCGGCGCTCGGCCTTCCTTATAGTCCAACTCTCACAGCCATACATGACTACTGGGAATACCATTGCTTTGACCATGCGGACTTTTGTTGGCAGGGTGATGTCTCTACTTTTTATCATGCTGTTTAGGTTCGCCATCACTTTCCTCCCAAGGAAATCTTTTAATTTCATGGCTGCTGTCACAGTCTGCGGTGATCTGGGATCCCAGGAACGTGAAGTCTGTCACTACTTCCACGACTTCCCCTTCTATTTGCCAAGGAGTGATGGGGCCGGATGCCATGATCTTAGTTTTTTTGATGTTGAGCTTCAAGCCCACTTTTGCGCTCTCCTCTTTTACCCTGAGCAAGAGGCTCTTGAGGTCCTCTTCACTTTCTGCCATCAGAGTGGTATCGTCTGCATATCTGAGGTTGTTGATCTTTTCCCCAGCAATCTTAATTCCCGCTTGTGATTCATCCAGGCCAGCATTTCGCATGATGTACTCTGCATATATATTAAATAAGCAAGGCGACAATATACATCCTTGTCGTACTCCTTTTCCTATGCTGAACCAATCAGTTGTTCCATATCCGGTTCTAACTGTCGCTTCTTGGCCCTTATACAGGTTTCTCAAGAGACATGTGAGGTGGTCTAACCATCTCATCCTTTGCCGTCCCCGTCTTCTTTGACCTTCAATCTTTCCCAGCATCAGGGTCTTCTCCAGTGAGTGCTCCCTTCTCATTTGGTGGCCAAAGTATTTGAGCTTAAAATTGTCTTTGATGTACTTGAATTCCAAGGCTAAATCTTGTGGTCCCATGCATAAGTTGTAAACCTCAATCATGTCTCCCCTCAGTCGTCTTTTCTCCAAGCTAAAGAGCCCTAAGCGCTTTAACCTTTCCTCATAGGGAAAGTGTTCCAACCCTTTTATCATTCGAGTTGCCCTTTTCTGCACTTTTCCCAAAGCTATAATATCCTTTTTAAGGTGTGGTGACCAGAATTGCACACAGTATTCCAAATGAGGTCGCACCATTGATTTATATAGGGGCATTATGATATTGGCTGATCTGTTTTCAATACCCTTCCTAATAATCCCCAGCATAGCATTGGCCTTCTTTATTGCAGTCACACACTGTCTTGACATTTTCAGTGAGTTATCTACTACGACTCCAAGATCTCTCTCTTGCTCAGTCTCTGCCAGTTCAGACCCCATCAATGTGTATTTATATTTAGGGTTTTTGGCTCCAATGTGCATCACCTTGCACTTGGCCACATTGAACCCCATTTGCCATGTTGACGCCCACTTGCCAATCCTTGACAGATCCCTTTGGAGTGCCTCACAGTCCTCACTGGTTTTCACCACCCTGAACAACTTCGTATCATCGGCAAATTTAGCCACTTCACTGCTTACTCCCAACTCCAAATCATTAATGAACAAGTTAAAAAGCGGTGGACCAAGTACTGATCCCTGCGGTACCCCACTGCTTACCACCCTCCACTGATAAAATTGCCCATTTATACTCACTCTCTGTTTTCTATTAATTAGCCAGTTTTTGAGGTTACTTAGGAACCTTTGATGAGGAACTTTATAAAAAGCTTTCTGGAAGTCAAGGTAAACAATATCTATTGGATCCCCCTTGTCCACATGTTTGTTCGCCCCCTCAAAGAACATTAACAGGTTAGTGAGACAAGATCTTCCCTTACAGAACCCATGCTGAGTCTGCCTCAATAGGTGTTGTTCATCTATGTGCCTACTAATTCTTTCCTTAATAATGGTTTCCACCAATTTACCCGGTATCGACGTCAGACTGACTGGCTTGTAATTTCCCGGATCTCCTCTGGAACCCTTTTTAAAGATGGGAGTGACATTAGCTACCTTCCAGTCCTCAGGTCACGAAGAGTCGGACAACATGACACATAAGCTTCTGTATTGCAAATAACCCTTGTCTCTCTGTACCTTGTATGTAGAGACAAATTACTTGCAGGATTTCTGTCAGGGCTATGTTATCCTAGTGTCCGGAGCCAGGCAACTTTTCACCTTACTGCAACTGAGTCTTCAAGTATAGTGCTTCACTTTTCCTCATAAGGATGAATGGAAGCCAGTTGGGACGCTGAACTGCAGGCTGTGGAAGGTGAGTAGTTTAGCAGTTCAAGACCCAGGTGCCGCAAGACGGGGTGAGCTCCTGTCTCTAGTTCCATCTCCTGCCAACCTAGCAGTTCGAAAGCAAGAAATTGCAAGTAGATAAATAGGTACCACTTCGGTGGGAAGGTAACAGCGTTCCGTTCACCTTGGTGTTTAGTAATGCCGGCCACATGACTTCGGAAATGTCTCCAGACAGCGCTGGCTCTTCGGCTTTGAAATGGAGATGAGCACCGCAACCCTAGAGTTGGACTCGACTGGCTTTCGAGCAAGGGAACCTTTACCTTTTAGGACACTATAGTCTGCCTTGAGTCCCAGTGAGAAAGGTGGACTATAAATGAAAATAATAACTATCTTTGCATAGCTCCAGAGAGGCATAAAACTTGCATCCTTTTTACAATGGCAGGCAGAGAAAAGGACACCAGATTCTGGGATTCCTCTGAGGGGCAGCAAGTTGTCATTCATTTAGTTTATAATAATAAGTTTCCCACCCTAGAGAGAACCATTTAGATATTCTGCATCAGGTCCCCAAATTCCTGCATCAGGTCCTCTGCTGCTAAAAGCTTATTAGCAAACAGCCCAGAATTGTATAGCCTCTAGAATGGAAGCATAACCACAGCTCTGCTATTTCTGTATTGTCTTCATCATACAGAATTAGAGAGTGGGCGGCTCAGTTGTCAACAGAATGACCTCAATTGCCTCCTCTTTTTGCGTTTTATTTCCAGTCATACACATGTGCTACTTTTGAGCTCTTTTCTCTGGTTAAATATGCAGTTGTTCAAGTTAGGGGTGTAGTTGATATTTCAGCTTATCAGTTTCAGTGGTAAACAGTGGTGTGGCAGATGCAATTTGTAGACTCTGAAGAGATGTAATAATAAAGTCTGTTTATTACTGCAATTAACGTATCTGCTCTCCTAAGCATGCTTTCACAGTTACAGCAAGAAAGTGCTTATTTCAAGTGCATAGTTTTAAAACAAAAATGAAGGACAGAACTGAAGGCAAGCAAGATAACTGATTCCAAAACAAGGGATCAGGTGGGAAAAGGAGTTAATCAACCAGGAGACCAATCAATAAACAAGTATTTCAGTGAAAAATCTACACATGATAGGCATCTATAATTTATAATACAACCTTGTAAACCACCTTGTTATACCAGAAGTCATTGGCCATGTTCTTGCAACCCAAAGATAACGGTTGAGTGTTAAAAGAGAATCAGCTGGGCCGTGAGAATTTTACTGATCCACTTGTCCGATGGTCCGTGTTGTCAGTACTGAGTAATGATGGAGTATATAGGGCATACTCAGCAGGCTAGTAAAGTCAATGGAGCTCCTCTGATTTACCTCACCTGAGGTGTCAGGCCTTATCAACTATTGATTTGGTTTGCCAAGGTGACTTCAATAACTCCAAGCTATGCACAGATGAAGCTTGTTTCTTATTTTTATTGTTGCATATAGTTCATGAAGGTTATGTTCGTTTAGCACCATTTCATCATTTTTTTTGTTCAACACATGGCTTGTATGATCTAAAGAGCATCTGTAGTTTGGGAGCCTTGGTATAATTGTTCAAACATATTTATGCATTACAGTACAGGTTTATTTGTTGAAACGGAGTCACTGGAGTCATTCAAAGCATTCAGGTTTCCTCAGAGGTTCAGATAAATGGAAACTGGATTTACAGAAAAATTACAGTGTTGTGAAGCATCAGGAAGTGACACAATGAACTTGAATAACCAGAGATTTTAGTTTTACTGAAAAGGATTCTAAGAAGCATCTGTTACATATATTGATGTGCGTCCAGTGGCACCTTTAAGACGTACAGAGTTTGTTTGGTCTTAAAGGTGCCACTGAACTCAAACTTCGTTCTGCTGCTTCAGACCAACATGGCTACACACCTGAATATATTGATTTGAATAAAACTTGGCAATTTGATTTACAATTAGGACTCCAAACTGATATAGTAGATTTACCATAACCATCACACTATACAACTGTGATATTTTGAATCCTGGACCATATTAGTGGCTCAAGAACCATCGAAGAGAAATGCCTACATTATTCCCTTTTTGAAGTACACTTGGCAATTTGATTCATCCTTCTATTAAACAATAACATTGTAGTTGGTTTATTTTCTTTATTGTTATTGTTACAATTATCTTAAAAACACTGGTATTTTTTAAAACTATCATCTTAGGAAAGAAGAAACATATATTTCAGACATTTTTTTCATAATTAGTGCTATAAAGGGTTTTGTTTACAAGTTCTCACAAATATTTATTTCTGTGAAAGGGCACATGATGGCACAGGAATAGTTTTCTTAGGAGATTCCACTGCACACTTATAAATAAATTTCATGTTTTGTCATCTTTCATGTACAATATTCTACAACAGCTGTGCATGGCTTATTAAAGATATCTTGTTAGTAGGAAGATGAGTTGACCTCATGTTCTGTCTGTGCAGTGCAGGAAAAGCCATTTATTGATATCATGCAAAAATAGATAAAAATAGCTGGTTTCTATGGCTACTGAGGCTGGAAGACTCCTGAGGAACATTTCTATGACAGAATCTAGAGAATGAAAGGAAAGAGGCAACCAATACAGCCTGCATTGGGGAGATATTGAATAACCAGAGAACACACTATGACAGAATCTAGAGAATGAAAGGAAAGAGGCAACCAATACAGCCTGCATTGGGGAGATATTCTGCCTTGGTGTTCTCAGCACTCTGGTACGAGAATGAGTTGTGTTTCTTTGTTGAAGAGCTGGAGATGCAGATTAGACCAACCAGAGTGGCCCTAGCAAGGCAAGAACCTCCTGTGTGATGGACACATTTAGAATCAGAATTAAAAATAGTCATTGTAACACCTGTTTTTATCTGTGATTGTTTTCCCTTTGATCCTGGTCTCCTAGGAAAGTACTACAAAGCTATTTAATTCCATCCCTGTTCAGCAATACACATAACTTAATACTGAGGCTACAATCCCAGTGCTCATTTACTTGGTAGTAAGTCCTACTTAATAAAGGGGGAATTCATTCTGAGTAACCCTGCATAGATCAGGCAGCATTTAGACTTGCATTTAGACCAGTTTGGTGTAGTGGTTAAGTGCGTGGACTGTAATCTGGGAGTACCGGGTTTGATTCCCCTCTCCTTCATTGCACCTGCTGGATGACCTTGGGCAAGCCATAGTTCTGGCACAGCTGTTCTTGAAAAAGAGCAGTTTGTCAGAGCTCTCTCAGCCCCACCTACCTCACAGGGTGTCTGTTGTGGGGAGGGGAAGGGAAAGGAGTTTGTAAGCCGCTCTGAGACTCCCTTGGGTAGTGAAGGGTGGGGTATAAATCCAATCTCCTCTTCTTCTTCTTCTTCTTGTAAGAGATTTGTGAAAAAGAATGGACTGAAGCTTGTACTTTTTGGTAACACTTAGCTTTTGTATAGCACCTTCAACCCTAAATATGTACAATGTGGCTGTTACCTTCAAAGCTGTCAGTATCATTGTTCCCAGAAGAGAAACTTCCTTAGAGTCAAATAACAGACAGAAAGAGACCTCCTCATATGAGCGTATAGTCTCAGCAAGTTCTCAGTTCAGTGGGAACGCTTGTTTTCATATGGCTACCTGAGGAACTGTTTGAAAGCTTGTTTCATGTATTTATTCCTAAACCTATCATTGCCTTATCATGCTTTCATGTGGGCCCCTGTGTATCCATCTAGGTATGTCAAAGTCTGAAGGACAGCTTCCTGGGTTGCTGTCCATGTCTAGATTATATGTATTTCTGAAAACATGGCACACTATGAAATCAAAGTAAACTGGTGTGCAGATATCAGCATTATTAATTCAGAGTAAACTTAAATTATACATAAATATATATAAAGATAAATGTAGTAATCAATAGATATATAAACTTTCATTTAATCATTAGTGGCTTATATACTCAAGTGTGGGACCTTTTAGTGACCCATGTATTATAAAGTGACTGTGCAAACTGACTATAGGTACATTCAATAAACAGATGGCATAGAGAACCATCTTCTCCATAAATTAGAGATACAGTGAATCTGGTACAAAGGTTGTTTACTGCATATGTAGACACATGCAAGATTGAAGGCAGTGTGTCTGCCTAGATCAAAATACCTATCAATCACTATGGTAATTATGAGAAGATTTGGACTGTGTGGTATTTTCTATTGAAAAAGAAATTAGTGTAAAACATTATTTTAATAATAAACTGTTGGGGTGAAAATGGAGGGTTGGATGTCTCTCTCAAGATAAAATTTCAGAAAAATGCTGAGCCAGCTTCCATCTGAATACTCGGCCCCTTTAGGTTTTCATAAGTTGACTTGCACCCAAAGCACTGAGTTTTAGAAATAAGGGAAAGGCATCAAATGTCCTTGCCAGTTAGAGACTATGTAAGTAGAAACTGAGGGGTTACAAGCAGATGTGTAATTTCTATTTCTTTGTCACTGTGGACATACTATCCTGAAGAGCCAGATGAGCATGAACATGGAGTGGTCAAGTCCTCCCCATCCCAACACTCCTATATATTGAGCCTATAGGGATAAAGTGCTTCCTACAATTATATTGGATAATCTCAGTGCAAAAAACAAAAATACGTTTTGTGGATATAATTTCTTTAAAAGAATCTTTTCTACTTTGGATAATGTTAGAATGCAAAAATTGCACACCCTGTAATAAACCTGATAGTCATATTATTCTAGTAAAAGCCACAGCCAGTGTTATCAGAGTAATTAGATTAATTCCTATTTCACAGTTTCAGATTCCAGCATTAGTACTTCATGTGTATATAGTAGAGGGGTTAAGTCAAATAAGATGATCTTTTTATACTTTTTGTACAGTTTCATCTTGTCGATCTTTAGGAAGATGTTACAGCAGTGAATTGGTTTGAGTGATGGTCCTTTTCTTAGCTTCATTCCTGCAAGTTGCACATGTTCTGGTCTCTTCCAAGCTCGCTGCATAAACATGTTCTTCACCTTAAATTGGTTGAAAGTACTCTTGGCAAGATCACTTCTGTCAAAAGATCAAAACAAAGTACAACTTGGGAGAAAGCCTCATCACACTTTTTTTTGCTGTCTTACCTACTATTGTCAAGTAAATGAAACATTAGGAGACATTCTGGCTCTGAGGAGGACTAATATTTATACAGACAATGCATTGCATATCTTGGAAGATACCTTGAGACAAAGTTCTAGCAGTTCTTAATGTTAAAAACTCTTTCCATGCACCCACTACTGTTTCTAGTTTTACCACTCAGTAAGTGCTGACATTCAGGGCAATGCTGTGGACATAGTTTATCTTGATTTCAGTGAGGCTCTTGATAAGGTTCCACATGATATTCTTGTTGACAAGTTAGTAAAATGTGTTGTGGTTGATTTGTAACTGGTTGACAGATCACACCCAAAGAGTGCCTGTTAATGGTTCCTCAGCCACTTGGAGAGGAGTGACAAGTGGAGTTCCTCAGGGATCTTTCCTTGGCCCTGCATTGTTCAACATCTTCATAAATGACTTGGATGAAGGAATAGAGAGGATGCTAATTAAATTTGCAGATGATACTTAATTGGGAGGGGTAGCAAATACAGTAGAAGACAGAGTCAAGATAAAGGATGAGCTTGAGAGGCTGGAAAAATGGGCTAAAAAAATAAAATAATTCCAATGGGGATAAATGTAAAGTTCTGTATTTAGGTAGGAAAAATCAAGTGCATAATTATAGGATGAGAAAGATTTGCCTTGGCATACAAAAGGATATAGGGGTCTTAGTAGCCCATACACTGAACATGAGTCAGCAGCATGATGCAGTGGCTAGGAAGGCAAATGTGCTTTTGGACTACATCAACAGACGTATTGTGTCCAGATCATGCAGAGTTATGGTATCACTTTACTCTGCTTTGTTTAGTCCTCACTTGGAGTATTGTATTCAGGTCTGGGCACCAAAGTTTAAGAAGGATGTTGACTAGCTGGAACATGTATACAGGAGTGCAACGAAGATGGTGAGGGGTCTGGAAACCAAGTCATAGAATCATAGAGTTCGAAGGGATCTCCAGAGTCATCTAGTCCAACCCCCTGCACGATGCAGGAAATTCACAAATTATTTGCCCCCCACATGCCCAGTGACCCCATCCCCATGCCCAGAAGATGGCAAAAAACCTCCAGGATCCCTGGCCAAATTGGCCTAGAGAAAAATTGCTTCCTGACCACAAAGTGGCAATCAGCATTTCCCTGGGTGTGTAAGAAAGGGCCATGAGAACTAAGCACTGATGCAACTTGTCCTGCCCTCCTTGTCATGATCCGCCTAAGTTCACAGAATCAACATTGCTATCAGATGGCCATTTAGCCTCTGTTTAAAAACCTCCAAAGAAGGAGAGTCCATCACTTCCCGAGGAAGCCTGTTCTACTGAGGAACTGCTCTAACTGTCAAGAAGTTCTTCCTAATGTTTAGCCAAAAACTCTTTTGGTTTAATTTCAACCTGTTGGTTCTAGTCTGACCTTCTGGGGCAACAGAAAACAACTCCATAACATCCTCTATATGACAGCCCTTCAAGTACTTAAAGAAGGTTATCATATCACCTCTCAGTCATGTCCTCTCCAGGCTAAACATACCCAGCTTACTCAGTGAAACAGGCCTCCTCAGGAGGTGGTGGGCTCTCCTTTTTTGGAGGTTTTTAAGTTGAGGCTAGATGGCCATCTAACAACAATGCTGATTCTGTGAACTTAGGCAGATCATGAGTGGGAGGACAGGAAGGGATGAGTCAGTGCTGGGCTCTCATGGCCCTTTCTTACATGTCCAAGATAATGCTGATCACACTTTGGGGTCAGGAAGGAATTTTCTTCCAGGCCAGATTGGCCAGGGATCCTGAAGGGTTTGGGTTGGGGTTTTGTTTTTTGTTTTTTGGCCTTCCTGTGGGCATAGAGCAGGGGTCACAGGGGGAGTGGGGGGGTAGATGTGGATTTCCTGTGTTGTGCAGGGGGTTGAACTAGATGACCAGCTCTATGTTTCTTTCATTTTAAAACATTCTCAAGGTTGAAAAATGTAAGGTGTTACTATGAAATGCAGTTTGCACGAGATGTGATCTAGAAGCTGCATCTCTGGTACATGGTCTTGACTGACAAAGATCTACCTCTTTCATTCATACGGTAATGCTTAGGCTTGCCAAGTCCGCCCGGGGCGGGGAAACCTCCGTCCCAGAGGCCCGTTCCCCACCGCCGGCGGATCGGGCCCCAGGGGGAACCCCACCCCCAAAGTACGCGACATGCACGTCACCCAGAAGTGACGCGACCACACCGGGCACGCTGGGGGGCGGGGCCACAGTAATCCGAGGGAAAACTCTATGTCGTGGTCCCGCCCCCAGCGTGCCCGCCGTGGTCGCATCACTTCCGGGTGACGGGGCACGTGCTCCAGGAACAAGCCGGGAGCCCCCCGCTCCAGCAGCAGGTAAGACTTGGCAACCCTAGTAATGCTTGAAAAGGAAAATTGCCAATTGAAGTATCTCTGAACAACGTATAACTCCATCTTATGTATGTTTACTAGAATTAAGCTGACTGCTCATCTAGATCCTGCTGACCTGGCTAAGATGATCCATGCTACCATAACCTCCAGATTGGACTGTTGTAATGAGCTCTACATGGGGTTGCCTTTGAAGACATCTTGGAAGCTCCAGTTGGTACAAAATATGGCAGCAAGGCTTCTCTCTGGATCTACCACTACTGTGTAAACTGGACTAGCTAGCTATTTGTTTCCAGGCCCAATTCAAAATGCTAGTTATTACTTTTGAATGCCTTCATGGCCTGAGGCCCTCATACTTAATGAACTGCATCTCCCAGTGTACATCCCTGCACCAGTTAAATTCGGCAGACAGCCTCCTTCTTAAGGTGCCCTCCCTTAGGACTGTGTGTACAGCTACAGTGAGACCATGGGCCTTTTCTGTGGTGGGACCAGTCCTTTGGAGTGGGGGAGGAAGGCACCTTCACTTACTACCGTTAGAAAGGCATGTAAGGCAGTCTTATGGTGGAGGGTGAATTGTTCCAGCAGTTCTGGCTGTAAGTTTTAATTCTTGTGTATGTTAACTCTGAATGTTTTTAAATTTGTAATCTGTATTTATCCTGTTTTAATTTTGTTAACTGAACTTTTATTTATGTCCTTGCAAACTTGGTTGCTACATTGTTTGCCACCCTGAGTCCAAGGAGATAAGGGAGGATAGAAATGTTTAGGGTTGCCAGTCACTAAGTGGGGCCTGGAGATCTCCTGGAATTACGACTGATCTCCAGACAACAGAGACCAGGTCCTCTGGAGAGAGTGGCTCTGCTTTGGAGGGTGGACTCTCTGGCCTTACATCCCACTGAGGTCCCTCCTCTCCCCAAACCCCACCCTCCCCAGGCTTCACCCCCAAATCTCCAGGGATTTCCCATCTCTGAGTAGGCACCCCTATCGATGGAAAGGACAGCAGCTTTATAATTTGATTTAAAGCCTACTGATGTAATTCTGGAGGCATAGATGATCAGGATGGTGAAAGTGCAGTGTGTTCAAATCATTACTGGTATGCAGGTCTTTTTTGTGGTTGTACTCACTGGTACTGAGCACTGGCACCTTTGGGAGGACTCTCCCAAGTCCTGAGGGGTAATGGGTAGAAATTTAGGGATGCCCAGCTGAGCCAGGTAACCAGCATGAGGGTTGGGGGAGACATGGTGGGGCAGTGGCAGTGCGAGCGTGATTACCTCACTTCTGGGGAAAACCTGATAGCGCTGGCAGTAGCTCTAGGAATCATCAGACTATCTAACCATAGTGTCAGGGATTCCTAGAGCTATTACCACTGTTTCCGGGGTTTTCCCAGAAGTAATCTCATCATTGTGCTGCTGGTGAGTTTAAAAAAATGTCTGTCACCTCCACTTGGAGTGGGGGATTCCCTGCCTTGACAGGGGCTTGTTAGCCCTGTGGAAATCAGTGCAACTTTATGTATGAATCCCGGGATTTGTACAATTATTGTAAAATGACTAAAAATGTAGTAGGGACATACTTTGTTAGATCTAATTTAAAGACAGGGTCTTATTTACCCTGATCGTATTCATGTTTAGAGATACCCCCAAGCAAGTATATGTAGGGTTATAACCCCAAAAGGCCGCTGTTGCAATGATAGCAAGAATGGAAGTAAATTAGGTTATTTCTCTAGCTCTCCTTTTGTGTATATTTGCCTTCAGTGAAAGTATCTTCTTTCAGCTCCATGGCAATAAGAGTGGGGGGAAAGGCTTATCCTGTGAACCTTTCAGACTGATTCACTAAGAATGATGACTGTGTGCCAGATGAGCCCTCATTGTGGCTTCAGGCCATTATTGTACAGGTTTGAAGTAGCTCTGCCATCTCCTACAGCAACATCATTCCCTAGTACCTGACAAAGGTTAATTAAAGTCTGTTTTAGTTCCTCGTTTTTCTTTACACAAAAACCTCCTCTCCCTTGGGATGACATCATACATAGCTCATCTTTGCTGGATTGAGATTTCACATTATCCCCCCCTGCAGTGAAAAAATAAAATAAAGCAATCACTGTGTGGGTCCTGGCAAATGGCCAAATTAGTAAGTCCTCTTGAAAGGAGACCAGGTCACCAGGCTGTATAGCTTTACTACTTTGGTGCATATCTGGTGATTAGGGTTGTTGGAAAGTTTAAGAGAATTTATTGGTAAAGGAAGAACATGCCTTCCTAGTCAATTCATCCTTTACTTGCAGGACCAAATTCATCTGATCCCAAAGGCAAACAGGATCAAACAAATGGCCTTGAAATCATGGCTTGAAACAACCACTTTTTTCTCTCCCCCCACACTCTTTTTAAACATCCAGCCAAGGAGGAGTTCTATAGTACTGGAAAGCTTGCTCAAAGTTTTGTGTCATTTTTATCGTTTTTAATAAAGGATATTACATGGTCTTGGACTCTCTCTCTCTCTCTCTCGGCTGTTTATGAAAATGCTAATTAATATAACCAAATACAGCACATTCATTTTTAAATACTGACTTCATTGTGTTAGAGTGGTTTTTGGTTGTGGAGCAGTTAGCCCCCCTACCTTTAGCTCCCCTACCCAATATACCATCATTTTTACTTTTTTATAATCAGAGATTGTCATAATTACTTTCTATCACTTCCTTCAGAAGTCCTGAGTGGTCTTGGCCTCTTCCAGCTTCTGGGGTGCCTAGTCATAACAATAGTTCTAAAAAATCACCAGAGACTGTGTCACATTTTGGTCCAATTGAAATGTGCTTAAAGACAACTTGCAAAGAAATTTAATAAGTGTATAATAGTGCGATCCTAAGAAGAGTTACAGCAGTCTAAGGCCATTGAAATGAATGGGGTTAGACTGGAGTAAGTCTCTTTAGGATTGCACTGTAAATCTCAGCCCCTGTGCCCGAGGTTGAGGCTCAGGCCAGATGGTTCCCACACACACACAAACACATTTGCTCTGCTTATGGGCATGGATGCTAGCTGAGGGGTGCTATATAAATGGCTCCTTTCAGAGCAGCATCGAAGCAACTAAAACGTGGGACAGGAGACAGACCTGAGTTTCCCTTAATCCGGAGACAGAGAACAGTCTGACTCTGAAGTGATTTTGACAGAAATAATAATAAATCGGTACCTCAAAAATGCAATGAAATGCTTTGAGTCATGACAAGTACCCACAGTAAGGCTCAGGGTGCTTCAGAAGAGGAAACTGCCCAATAACCATTTAATATAGTGAGTTTCTGGATCTTGAGAAAGGTTGTTATTTGAATAGAGACATTTTGCTGAACCTAGGGAAGAAAAACAAGGAGACAGAAATAAAATGTAAGAAAACAGATTAACGTCTTCCGCATTCTCCCACTTTCCACTGCCGACACTCATGAGAGAGGCCATCATTTACACGCTGGTTTCATCTCTTCCTGCCAGTGTTCCTTCCTGAGTTAATCCATCAGTCCTCCGTGGTGGAGCTGAAAGGAGGAAGGCAGCCTTTCTGCTGGGCACCAGGCTCGTCTCTGTATGCTGCATAGACTGTGGTGCTTCCTTACTTTTCCAAATAACAATAGAGATATGCTGGTGGATGCTTCACCCATTAACACTACTATTAAAAAGACCAATGAAGGAGTGGGAAAGCGGGATGTTCCAAAAAGAGAATCCCTGAGACTCAAGGGGTAACAATGTCTTACCAAGTGATTATAGGAATATTGCTCCTCCACCTCAAAAGTATGAGTTAAGATGATGTACAAAGGCCTTTCCCTCTCAAACAGCTGTCTCCTGCTCAGTGCTGGCCTCTTCCTTCTTCCTCTTCATGTTGCAGAAGCCATGGAGCCCACAGAAGCAAGCAAAGGTGAACTGGGGCATCCCCTAGGACAGGTAAGGGACAGGAACATCCAAAGGAAATCTGCATGGGGTAAAGTGAGAAAAGAGAGGGTTTTTCCCCCTCCACCCAGAACATCTCCAGCTGGCATTCTGGAACAATTCCAGAGTGTGTGCTCAAGAGGCAGCTACAGGCCTTCTGCCTAGAATAAATCTTTGCTCCCACCTCCAGAACGTGGGCAGCTGATTCCAACCACAATTCAGAACTTTCTGTTTCAATATGGCCTTTTTAAAAAAAAGAATGTTCTTTTATTTGCTTGTTTACATACTTCATTTATAGTCTGCCTTTCTCACTGAGACAAGAGACAGATTTTAGACCTAATCAGGACTTTCTAGAAAATGCTATAATAAGTGATTCCTTCTGTCAAACTGAGTTTTTGGAAGGCTCTTGCCACCCCATTCTTGGTTTGTTCCCAACAAGACAATCAGCAGAAACTTCAGGAACAGTGCCTCTGATCAATTGGTGTGGGTATGGAAGCATGATGCAAATGCATAAATTCAGTACTATGGGAGGAGAATCACCAAGCCTGTGTGTCAGGAGAATGCTGTTTCCAGCCAAGCTTCAGCTGCAGCAGCTTTCATATTAAGCCTTAAGCTCTGGGGGACTCTTCCTCATCTCTGGGACTCCATCACACTGTCTCTGAATATGGCGAGAGAGTCATGCATCCTCTTTTTGTGTTGTGATTGCTGCTGCTTACCCCTGCATCCCTTTCTGGCTACCATACTGCAGCAGTGATGTATCCTACCAGCACAATGGGCATCAGCATCATATAAAAACTGCCTGAGATATGGATCTGGGATAGATTAAGATCTATGGGCACAAAGTGTTAGACAAGTACAAAATACTAATACTGATGCCAGAGAGTTCAACAGCTGGCCAGTGTTTAAAAGAGAACATTGGACTAGTCTGACAGGAAAACAGTTCTTGCTCAAAGTGAAGGAGGCTGTGAGGCACGTTACTTGAAGCTCTTTCAAGCTTATGCTTTTTCTTGCACCATTTTGCTAGCAGAACAAAAAGTGACAAATTCCCCTGCAAATTTTCAAAAGCCTTTCTCTATGACTTAAAAGCATGGACTGAATCTCATACTTAAAGTCAGTTAAATTAAAAAAAACACTTTATATAGCTGCTGGTGCCAGCTAACTGTGAAGCAATTGCTTGAATTCACAGCTCAGATTCCAGAGGGGGTACTGTTTTCTGCCTGTGTTGCTGTTTTGTTTTTTAAATTATCTTTCCCCTTCAGGTGGAAAACCATCTCACATCACATCTGACAAGCCTTTATTGGCATATGTATACACATACAATAGGATCTAACATCTACACTGGTTTGTGGGTTTATGGAGACACCAATGAAGCCTTAATAATTCTAGTGACTTGTCTTACACAAAGGTTGTGAAGCAAAACCAAAAACACATCATGTCCAGTTGGCTTGTGTCCCCCCTCCCACTTCTACCCCCACTGAAGCACAACATTCCAATCTGTGAGTTACCTCCTCAGCCAAATTAAAAAAAATAGGGAGAGAAAGACAATCCTGTTTGAGACGGTTGCTTTTTGGTCGCTCAGCTAGCACTTGGGGCATGCTTAAGCCCTCCAAGGTTACAGGGAATATTTGACTGACCTTCCAACATCAAACACAACCCGCTCAGCATTCATTATAAAGCCCTTCGGCATCTCAGAACAGTCAGTTCCACATGGCAATGAAAATTACATCCCTCCCATCCAGTAACCTGGGAACCGGAGAAGGCTAGCTCTATCCTGACTGCTTCAGACTGACCTTGTTTTCTCAGTGATGGACTTTGCCTTTAGCATAATGCAGCCCCACTACAGATGAGCAACAGAGGCACACAGCCCATTTACTTCTGCAGCTGCACATTTCTCCCCTTCCTTCCCATTCCCCTCCCCTCCAGTTTCATTTGACAGGTTTCTGTATACCTGCCTGCCAGGCTCCTTGGTTTAAACAAGGTCCCTGATACTTCCTCTGAGGTTCACAAAACAATGACTAGAGAACTCTGTAATGAGTCTTCCCATCTGCAGGGTTTGTGAGCAGACTGCCAGCTTCCTGCATCTTTTTGCTGCTTTTATTCTATGCATGTAAAAGGGTTCTCTGAGGTAATGATGAGAAGAGAGCAAAGTTCTACCCAATAAAGCTGCTGGAGGGCTGGCTCTGCAGCCGCAAAGTGAGCTGATTTCTCAAGCCTCCACCTGCAATTTCTCTGTCTGTGTTTCTGTAGGTGGATGGGGATGCCAGGAAATGTCAAAGTGCCGTAATCAGCAATGAGCTGTGCTGCAGGAAGACAATGGCAGGGATATAGCATAAGCTGGGTGGGGGGAAGGCTTAATTAAAATGCCAGTTTTTGTAGTCATACTTTTTTCTTAGCAACTGCAGTAACCAGAAAAGAATTGTTTTAATATATTGGGTGGCTCAAGTGGTTAAGACGCTGAACTGCAGGCTGTGGAAGGTCAGTAGTTCAGCAGTTCAAGACCCGGGTGCCGCAAGACGGGGTGAGCTCCCGTCTCTAGTTCCAGCTCCTGCCAACCTAGCAGTTCGAAAGCAAGAAATTGCAAGTAGATAAAGAGGTACCACTTCGGTGGGAAGGTAACAGCGTTCCGTGCGCCTTCGTGTTTAGTCATGCTGGCCACATGACCACGGAAACGTCTTCGGACAGCGCTGGCTCTTCGGCTTTGAAACGGAGATGAGCACCGCAACCCTAGAGTCGGATTCGACTGGCTTTCGAGCAAGGGAACCTTTACCTTTACCTTACATTGGGGAAGGATGGTGTGTTTAAGAAGTTAGAATACATTCCATAGTCTGTCATCGTATAATTTCAGCCATTGTTTTTCTTTTTGCTTTGCTAGTACATTTAACATTTTGTTACAAGCTGTTGGCGTTTTATGTCTGCAAAACGTACTCCTTTTGTTTGCTTTTTTTGTTGGTTAGTTGATTCTTCACAATCACCTCCAGCAATACCAGACTCTCTCCACCTTTTGATTGTGGAGTTCCTCTCCTTATTTTACAGCCTCCATATCTATGACAGATGGTACGGGCGATTTATAGTTGTTGTCCTACAAACATGTATCCACTGGTATGTTTATATCAAGTAAGGCAGAGAACAGAGTTCATGAGAATGGACCACTGATTTGCTGCCCCAAACTACTTGCTTCTGTGAGGCTCGGGTGCTGGAACGGCCTACTAAATGATTTTGAAAGCTTTCTTTTCAAAAGTTAATGCAGCTTTCAACTAAATTCTCAGGACAGATGACCTTTTTATTTCAGAAGCAACTGTTGGCTATTCCCCTCTCTCCGGATTTCCCAGAGTCATGTGGTGTTCTCTTCTTTTGCTTGAGCCATGTATATTGCAACCCTAAGCAGAGTTACACCTTTCTAAACCCAATGATTTCAATGAATTTAGAAGGATGTATTTTATTTATATCCTGTCTTTCTGCTCTGACAAGGGCCATCATGGTGGCCAACAAAGTAAAACATACATAGTAAAATCACATTTTAAAACCATTAAAACCAAGCAAAACAACAACACAGCATTAAAGTAATTAAAATCAGAGCTCTGTAACTCGGTTTAGGATGGCACTGCTAAAGTTGTTTTCTTTGCAAGTTTCTTTTCACAATGTACTATTCTTGTGGCACACTAAGATTTGATGTGTGAGAACTGATGGGTTCCAACTCCAGCTGGAGCATGGAGATTTTCCAGAATTCCAGCTGTTTATGGGTAACAGTTGCCCTGGAGAAAATGTCTGCTTTGTAGGGTAGACGCTATGGGCATTGTGCCCCACTGGGGCCTTTTCCCAAACCCCACGCCAACAGGCTGTACAAATATCCAGGAATTTCCCAACCTGGAGTTGGGAACCCTAGCTGATGGGAGGAGGAGTTGGTGAACAAATGGTCCTGCTGTGGAGCATAGGGCTAAATTAGATGGCCTTCTGCAACAAATTAGAAAATCAAACATGGTAAAGATATAAAAATCTAAATATGCACTTCCCTGCTTCTTGGGTCAGGATCCAAAGTGCTGTGAGTGACCTTCCACATACACACCTACATTTTCAGTCCCCACTTTGCACTGCAGCCTCTCATGACCTGTGAAAAAGTGGCTCTTTGAGGCTAAGGAAGCTCTGAGGGGTAGGATTGCCAGGTCCCATCTTCTCCCCAATGGGGGGGGATTTGGGGGGTGTTCTGGGAGGGGGAAGGACTGTGCACGATGCAATGACATCATACAGAGTGACATCATTGCATCGGGGATGCAGCGCTGTGCGTGCAAGCCTCCTGCTTTCCCCCAACCATTTCCCTTTAAATGGTTGGGGGAAAGGTGGGCACCCCATGCATCTGCCCTGCAAGCCACAAATTCGTGGCTTGCAGGGCAAGGAGCAGGTGGCCCCCCCTTGAAAAGAGTGGCACCATGTGCACCTGCCTGGCAAGCCACAAATTCGTGGCTTGCGGGGCAGGTGCTCATGGCACCCAGTCTTTTCAAGCAAGACCACAGATGACTGTTGGGGGCAGGGCTTTCCCCACTGGCCAGCTGGCCTGTGTCAGAGCCCCAAAAGTCATGGGATCCCCACCTGGGGACTGGCAACCCTAATGATGTGTCAGCAAAAAGAGTACAAGGAACAGCCATTCAAGGGAATTCTGGTCATGTTACTTACCTTTAACTTTCAAGAGTGACTGAATTCTTTAACATTGTCATATAATTTTAGAACCATATAATTTTAGAACACAGACAAACATAAGAGAAGCCGTGTTGGATCAGGACAGTGGCCCATCCAGTAGAATACTCAGTGTCACACAATGGCCAAAAACCAGGTGCCATCAGGAGGTCCAGCAGCAGGGCCAGAACTCCAGAAGCCTTCCCACTGTTGCTTCCCAAGCACTAAGAATACAGAGCCTCACTGCCCCAGTCATAGTGTTCCATCTATACCTTGTGGCTAATAGCCACTGATGGACCTCTGCTCCATATCTTATATTCTAATTTCCAACAGAGGGCGCCATGTGCGGATACTTATTTCCACTAACAGGAAGCTCACTCTGCCCCAACAGCTTTTCCTACATAGTCAATATAGTTCCTGTGTCTGCAGAAAAATCCAAGAAGTAAAAAAATCCCTTCAGGGACCCCCCAATACCTTTTGAAATGGCC